>NW_003216606.1:0-1281 GCF_000006405.1 Perkinsus marinus ATCC 50983 | reverse complement strand
GATCATGCCAAGCTCACGTCAGCCCGGTATGATGCTCCCATCGGTGATCAGTAGGAGCAGGGAGCAGTCTCCTACTTTGGGGGACTCGTCGGCCTCTGAGGACACGCAGCAGCATCGTCGAGAGAGTGTTCATGGTAAAATTAATGTCTGAAAAATAACAGATAAAATTTGTGGTATTTTCTTCAGAGTATTCGCCGTATCATCATTTCACCATCAGGGGCTCTAAAGGGTTGACGCGAAAGCTCACGCTAGGGGTGTGCTGCATGCAGAACAAGGCTACTAGTAACCCCATGCAGTCCTTGTTGAGGAGACTAGATGCTAGTGGTAGTATCTAGGGGGAGGGGGGTAGTTGGAATATTCATAGTAGAGTTCAGTGTTAGAATATGTGTTTGGTTTATGCAGCTGAGCTCAGAGGAGTCCACTCAATTGTATACGAATTCGAGTATAAGTGTAGAGAAAGCCATGGGAAATCTTATGAATTTCATGTTGTCACCAACACATGCAGTTGACCATGTGCATATGTCTAGTTCTCTGTGGTGATCTCAACGTGGTCGTTAGATAGTCTAGTTTTGCAACTAGGGGCTACTATGATAATCTAAATATGTATAATATCACTGTTGATGAACTCAGAAGCCTGTCTGTTTGCATACAATAATATTTAATACAGTGGAGTTTCACCCTAGTGATATGAAAAACAAACTTTATACGACTACTGCATATCACCGCGAATATCGCGTTTTCACCGAGTTTTACGCCACTTCACGTGAAACGGGTGAAACTCCAGTAATATGATAATAACCATATAGATATACACCAGATATATTACTTCTAACATATATGAACACTGTAGGTGCCTTCAACATCATCATTTTCGATGAGAAAATGATCCTGGAACAGGACGTATCCGAATGGCCGATAGTCCAGTGTTACGTGTCTTTCCATTCAAAGGGCTTTCCACTTTACAAGAGTTTGGAATACGTCAAAATGCGCCATCCAGTGGAGATTAATAAGGTAGGGCATGTGAAAGGGAATATATGTATATGCTTTCCTAATCTACAGTGTGAGAATTTGTACACTCCTCGAGGTTGATCTAGTCTTCAAATCTGCATAGGAATTTATTGAAGTTTTCTTAGTGTATAACACTAGGCGTGAAATCTCTCACTGACTTTCTGGGAGGGGGGTAGCTATGGGCAGTAGTTCATCGAGTTTGCCAACAATACTACCGTTGCGTTTCATTGACTATGTGTAGGTAGAAGACCAGCTGAAACTACGGAATAGGCT
>NW_003203790.1:4445-6118 GCF_000006405.1 Perkinsus marinus ATCC 50983 | reverse complement strand
CGACTGATAAACAGCACAGAAAGTGTACCAGAGTCCCAGTCAGACTCGAATGTGTATCGATCACATTGCGCAAACTGCTTGAGATATTCTTTTGTCTATACAAATAAGACAAAGATAGTATTGTCTGATCCCCGGCACATCTTAGTGGAAGGGCTACAGGCGGGCGGTTCAACAGCAATGGGCAGTGTATCAATACACGTGCTACAGTTTATGGCACACCACAATGCAAACAATAGCGATCTGTTGGATCTGCACATTTCTACGAAGGGGTATATGCGCGAAACTAAGTTATACCAGTACGAAGACGATACACTACATATTGGAAGATCGGTGCCACGTCATGGACAGGACAGGTTTACAACAGGGATGGTAGCTTGAAGGGTTTCTCATACGTACTGATTTAGGAATGTAAATATCGCTCGCTTGAGTAGTCGCTCAGTACAATCATACGATCCACAACAGTGAGAGGATGGTTGGTGAATCATACACTGTTGGCGGATATGTTGATAATGGGATTGAGAAGTCCAGGTGTACCGTGTGGGATGATGAGGAATACATCTAGCTGAGTAGCAGTGAGTGTTTTGTCTTTTGACATTATATCGGTCTTTGTTATTATGTGATACTATGCACGACGGAAGGTGTTGCTGAATGAAGTCTATGGACGTACCACACCGACTATTCCAGCATAACGGTCTTACTGCAACACAAGTACCAACTAACCCAACACGCGTGAGAGGATCATATATCATCGTATAGCTATAGGGGTATTGCGTGTACTATGATCTCATCCATTGTCTTCAGGGATACCCTCGCTATTAACTACCACCTCGACCATGCGAACTTCATCGTCGGATGGGAACAGGAATTGGTAACGTACCACTATCGGCACAGAGGGACTGTATATGAAGCACTGCTGCTAACTGGCCATATTACATAACAGTGAAAAGCCATGGAACGAGGATAGACTCACCTATCACTAGCGTAACTACGACTTCTTCTCCCCCCCCCCGTCCTTGGCGATTTCTACTTCTGGGGAAATACTTCTCAGTGAGCTGTAGAAGTAGAGGATGCTGCTGAACAACGGCATTGCCGCCAATACGTTTGCCATCTGTTGCCGCCTCATCAGCATCTCTTGGATCACCCGAAGCCTCGTGGACTGGAGTCCAAAACCCGGCAAGTAATGATGATGTCTCAGTAATACTGATTCAGTATCGCCGTCAGTATGATGATGATCCCACCTCTTCCATCTTTAAAGATCATGCCCACCACCAAGACCATACTCTATAATGACCTAAGCTCACCCCAAATGGGATAGGTAGTGGATCCCTCTACTGTTGATCCTTAGCATACATCACTAGGATAGTGATAATGAGTAGGCCTGAATCATCAGCGTTAGCAGGATCGACATGAACAGAGGAAAATACAATAATATCATACCCATCATACCTTACAGGTTATTGTGAGTGTTCGAGTCATAATGGGAAAGCACTGAAAATCTTAAACAGTACTGGTAATCAGCGTGGAAAGGTCGCGAGTACGAATCCATGCAGAGGCATTATTATCCAGATAACCATAACCCAACAACAACAAGCACCAGAGGAGTCATAAACCACCATTGAGATTATCACTATTATTATCCAACCGCCACACTTTCCTCTATGAATAATGATGAT
>NW_003203790.1:0-4345 GCF_000006405.1 Perkinsus marinus ATCC 50983 | reverse complement strand
TATGAGCATAAACAGTAAAACAGTAGTAATTATGGTCAACACGACATAGTGGTACATCCTGTCCTTATCCTCTTAATGATGGTACTTGTACTAAGAATGATAGAGCTGAACTTGGTACAGTTGATACATCTATTGATGCTATTAATCTTATACATTATATGAGTACACTATTTACTTCTGCTAAACATGGGTTCTATTATATGAGCCTTATGCCTGATAGTTGGTTCTACTACTACAACTAGTACTACTACTACTATGATCATCAATGAGGATGATGATAATAATACTAATTATTACTATTCATGTATAATAATATATTCCCTAGGATTCCTTCCTGTTATATTGGCTATACTGCCATTTTTGTTATCCTACCACTGTTATCCACTCAACCTTCCTCATGTTGACTTGTCAATACCTTCATCATCATTACTAGTTATAATGTTAACTCATGATGTTCATCAACGCCAGTCGAGTATCGAGTTACCACCAGTAGTAGCATTTAACCGCTCAGCTGCCGTTAGAGTATCTCATGGCCACAAGGCCTATGAGGTAGTACAGCGATATACTATATATCCTCTTGGCTAACTATCATACCAGGCAAGTAACTCTACTGAGGATGATAGTAGCAACAGCAGGGGGAGGAGGAGGAGGAGGAAGAGGAAGAGTATCGTACATCATCACCCTGGTAGTATTGGGTATTGCTCATATTGATTATCCATAATGTATAGGTAAGACTAGGCCTAGTAGACGGCTAGGAGATGCTGTAGTACATCTAACCTCTACTACACCTTTATCCGACGATAAGGTAATTATCATTACCCTGGCTATGTATCCTAACTTAGGTGATAATGAATAAGGAGAGCACTGACGTACACATCTCTAGTATCATACATCATGATGATGATGATGATACCTCCCCATCAGCAACAACACTCCATGAAGCTAGTACTATGCTATCTTCCTATGATGGTCTATCTAGAGAGATACCCGAAGTCTCCTCCATTCCAGCTCAGGAGTTGAATAATACATCAACAAGTAGCCTACTGAGTGGAGGTAGTCGTAGTGTATCAGGTGTGCGGAGACCCTTCATCTCATCAATGTTCGATTATGATACACAACCCTCATTGTCTATGGTATTGTCCACACCTCCACGTAGGAGCCTCCGATCCCCTAGAAGGATGATGAATGTCGATATTACTACTTATCCTCCTCCCCCTCCACCACTACGACTGCGACAGAGATCCTTTCATCGACGTGTACGACCTGTGTGGGCCAAGTCGCCTGCTTGTGGTCATATTGTGTCGATCAGCGTTATGGATAAAACTCCCATTGGACGGGTGGAACACGTTAATAGCAGCGGAGGGATATTACCTCCTTCACCAATGCATAATATGTCATGAATATTGGCCGCTAGTTATTGAGTTCTCTAAGTTATTCAACCCACCTCAAGGAGAAGTGTATTAATGTATCAGACACCTGTCGATGACGAAGGGATTGTGAATTACGATTCGCAGTCTAGCCTTGCATATACTCTTTACGCCCACCGAATGTCACATGAGTATATACCTTTTCCAATGAGAACTGCTAATCCCCTTCCATATTGACTCTCTCCCCTTGATATACAGTCCTCGGAGTCGACAACAAAGATAGAAACTCAAGTTGATCAGATGTAACATATCCTGTCATGATCGATCCGAAGTATAAAACTCAGTGTCCTGCTGCTGCTGCTGCCACAACCGTGCCATCCCTGAACTCTTTTGACAATGTGATCCGATTGGGGACCAATTTACAATCATAGATATGCTCACTCTCAATGATACTATAAATGATCTCATATAACTTTTCCGTTTCCTACGATCCTAGGTGGTTAAGGGAAATCAATAGCGCTGACAGTCGTTGACGAAGTTCAAAACTCCCTTTAGGCGAAGGTACCGCCTTTTCTGATAGACTTACATCAAGTCCTTTCAAGTGGGCTTTATCCAGGTGCGCGCCATGTACAGTGCATAAGTGCATTCAGGGGCGGTGCCAGAGTGCGGTAGTGCACTTTATTAGTGCGCACTTAAGGTAGCGCACTCACTGAGTTTACGGAGGGATAGAGGGCTAAGTGCAAGTGCGTCAATGAAGAGGGTCTAGATAAAGCACACAACCGTTGAGCTCAATCATGTACTGCCTCACTGACTGGCATAGTGATAGTAGAGAGGATTAGAGTGATGATGATGATGATGACAATGGTTATATTAGTGTAATCCATGATGTACATGTATGATATGTAACACATGATGATGTATTGAACTGTGAGGGATCACTTCTACCCAGTACTATTATATGTGATGATGCAGTGATGAACAATAACAACAAAGAAAGTAAAGGTGATAATTCTCTATCTTGTAGTGGACCATCCTATGAAGGAGAGTCTATAATCAGGGAATAAGAGGACATGCCGATATGATAATATTATTCCTTATCAAGGAGACAGTATCCAAGTGAGTATCCAAGGGATCTTATCATAATCCAGTTAGTCCATGATGATGATGATGATGACCAAAGTAGAAGTTGTTTAATGCGAACTTTAGATAGGGTAGAGTTGACCGTCATCACGATATGGCACATGTGTCTTGACAGTGTTTTATATGTTTGTCGTATTGAGAATGTTGGAGGGAACATGACGAACATTATCTCTTGCTGAACTCGAGGAGCGAGTCTCCTCATGATGAAATTGAGCTCCAATATCGGAGATAGATCTTCCCATTCCGTAGTCGTACGCGAAACGGAATTGATGTTCCTAAATGTGAGCTTTATATCAAAGTGATGTCATTTAGTTTAGATAACGTATTACGTTAGACAAGGCACTGTACACACTGGTAAGACCTATTAATTGTGATGACATTGTGTATAACCTACCTCATCATCATCATCTGGTGGCGGCAAGCTAATGATGATGAGGTACAGGTCTAATCCTCCGTCGGAATATTATTAAGGATGGATGAGCAATCCTTAGAAAATATTATATGGATGTAATCGATCTTACAATTGGTTACAGCATTGGAGGGATACAACCGCTGATATAAAAAGCAATAGCCCTGACGACATCATGATCACCCTGATCTGATCACTGAATGACGACACAACAAAAGATCAATAAGGATTACAACAATTCTGAACAAGTTGTCGTGTCCAGTAGTAGGAAGTAGTACAATAAGCATAAATCTGCTACCTACATAGACAACGGAGTAGAATCGTAATAACAGTCATCACCGATAGTAGCAGTGGCAATGGCAGTGGGAGTAGTAGTAGTAGCGATAATCAAGTGAGGATATCAGATATGCATTCTGCTGCTGCTTCTGTAGCCACGTGCATTATCAGAGACTGCTGCTAACACTATTAGGATCTAATGGTGCAACAACCACAACAACAGTGGTAAGATGGGAGGCGATGACGACACTTTAGTATTAGTTGGTGTTGTTAGTCTCATCTAGAAGATTCTGGAAGGCAGTATCAATCTGGTTAACAAGATTAGCAAAGAAGTTAGCGAAATCCTCTTCACTATGTTGAGGCATCTCGAACTTCATATTGGTAATAGCGACGATAACATCCTTGCAAGCAGTAGATATCTGTGACCATCCAATAACCTTATCACCATGATTCTCAGACAAACATTTCTGAGCAGCATCATAGAAATGACAGATACATTTCATCATACCAATAGTCTTAGCTAGAGGGCACATATAATCATAATCACTGAAACCATTCTGTTGAAGGAAATCTTCACGAATAATACGAGCAACCTCTAAAGTACACTTCTGATCTTCAGATAGTGAATCACGACCAACCAATTGTACAATTTCTTGTAGATCATCTTCAGTCTGAAGAATCTCTTTAACCTTTTGTTGTAAAGATGAATACTCATTATCATACTTGTTGAAGAAGGGCTCCAAGGCACGAGTATACTTTGAGAAAGAGATATTCCAGTTAATGGAAGGGAAATGCTTCCTCTGAGCCAACTTCTTATCAAGACCCCAGAATACTTGTACAATAGATAGAGTTGCTGAGGTAACAGGATCAGTGAAATCACCACCAGGAGGAGATACAGCACCAACAATAGTTACCGCACCCTCACGATCAGGAGAACCCATACACTTAACACGTCCAGCACGCTCATAGAAGAAGCAAGACGAGCACCGAGATAAGCAGGATAACCAGAATCAGCAGGCATCTCAGCCAAACGACAGATATTTCACGTAAGCCTCAGCCCAACGAGAAGTAGAATCAGCCATCATACTAACATTAAGTCCCATATCACGGAAATACTCAGCAGTGGTGACACCAGTATAGACAGATGCCTCAC
>NW_003201201.1:0-1046 GCF_000006405.1 Perkinsus marinus ATCC 50983 | reverse complement strand
GAGCCTCCGGAGAATGATAATGGAGTATATAGAATATCGTTGAAGTGCCAGTCTGAGAGAGTGATGGTGTCCTGTACAGTAGCTGATGCCGCGGTACTCTTCGCAACGCAGTGGGGAGGGTACTCGAGGAAAGAGGTAGGAAGTTACCTGCATGGTCTGGTCGGCTCTGGAGTAGGGATATGATAGGTAGCTGTGCGCCCACAGCCTGGCGTGTGTACTGCATGTCGAGTTGGAGGAGAAGGTGGATGGCAAGTCGCAATGCAAACAATAACGTTAACCCAGTCGGTGCGGTACTTGCATGTGAGAAGGGAGTTGGTCGGAAGGGTTGTTGTGGAGGAGGTTATGAGTAGGTACAGAGGCAGAGCGAGAGGAGGGTCCTCACTTGTGGAGCATTGAGACAGAATCCGGAGATACGCTTGGATGAATATGTTATACCGATGGAGTGTCGAGATGAGAGGATGCGCGCAGAGGAGAAGGTTAGTAATGTTGTTTACCATGCGGGAGGTCCCGGGTTCGATCTTCGGTGGAGGTGTTTTTATGCATTTTATTGTTGTTTAGGTTGAGATGGTTTGTGGTTCTGCTACGGCCGCCGTGGAGGTCAGTCGTGGACCATTCTGCGGGAAGGCTGATGCTACTGTAAGAGGTTTTTCCGCATAATCGCTCAGTGCGCGAAGAAATCCGTTTTCGGAATTATTTCCCCAGTACAACATCGCCCATATCGGGTCATTAGTTTGGAAGCCTTCAGGTTGTTGTTCAAGGGAAGGTCTGCCGCTCCTGTGAGAGGGTCACTGTGAAGGGTTCTCTTACTCCAATGCAGCTCGGTCGGGCTTCCATCGTTGGAGCCGGTATCGAGCTGGAGGCATTAGCCCCTGGACAGGGCATGAACCAGTACTCATGTAGCCATGTTATGGCTCCACCTCAATACACTGCTATGGGCACTCTAGTTATGCAATGTGCTTGCCAGGAAAAGGTACGGAAAAATGATGTTGTTGCTTCGCTCCGCTAGGAAATATTACAGGTTCTTGAAATCGAATGTCGAGAGGAGG
>NW_003199591.1:0-2485 GCF_000006405.1 Perkinsus marinus ATCC 50983 | reverse complement strand
AAGGCCTGAGGGATCTCTACTGTGGCCGAATCATCGTTGTATAGCTACTCACTTTCTTTCCATAGTGCCCTTGGAGGACGTCTCCCCTACATGATTCCAATACCACACCAACCTGAGATGCTATATTGGTATCAACGACACCGCAATCAGTGAGAGCTGTATGGAAGTCCTGACATACACAATCGAAATGGTAGTCAGATAGAGGGAGGAAGCGATGAGCTTGACTGATGGAAATGGTCGTCCTCATCTCCTCGAGATGCAAACCATCGAAGACAGAATAGCAGCTGACCTTCGCGACAAGATAGTCAATTAATGGTGGTATGATACGAGCAACAACACAGACAGTTGACTGTTGAGATGTTGATAGGCTTGTAGGGGCATGAGGACGTATGGAGGGAGAGGTAGACTGACTAGTCGCATTGCGGATGTAGTAAGCTCTTATACGGGTATCGGCACCAATGAGTTCAACTGTCCTGTTGACAAGCCTTGTTATACCCTCAACTCCACCAAGTAGGCCCAATAGGGAAATAACCGGGGATCTATGCTCCTGTTGTTGGTTGACTGCATCATACTGGCATTCAGTAGAAGGATACAGAGTTGTGGTAGGGGTAAGACAGAAAGATAGTAGTGGTGTGCATGTATGAAGAGCAGGATACGACGTGGTGGTAGTAGAGACTGAGTCCAGGCAACTGAGGAGAAGATGTATTGACTTGAACAAGAGTAGACTTACCAAGTGGTGAATGATGACGACTCATGCGGGCAGAGATGATCTTGTCCACTCTGGTGTGATGATGATGTAGGAATACTCCTAGACCGTGTTGACGATGCTGATGACGATGGCGATGATGATAGTATAAGAGGAGTAGATGTATCAATGATAGCGCGCATGGCCTTGGCTATGTCCCTGTTAGTAGGCTGATTATCATTAACCGTCACGGCTATATCCTGGGACACCATAGCAAAGTTCTCCAATAGGGCCGATAAATGATACTCAGTAGTAGGGAGTACAGCGAATGCTGCTGTATCATAGGATGGTGAGGTGAGAGGTGGGAGTAGGAGGTATGTCTGATGATCGACTACTAACCTAAGGTATAGTCTATTCTTACCAGATACTGAGCCTCCGATGGTGTAGTAGCTAGAAGGCTGTGAGCTAGTATATGCATCCAGGCACGCTTCACTAGACTTGGGGGTAGCTGCATCTGCTGCTGCTGGTGAGCATGGTCTACCGAGAGGGATAATAGGGAAAGAGCAATGTGTGGTTACCTGATTGGTCGGGCTGATAAGCTAAGAGTCGCATACGAAGTCTTGGGTCATTCAAACCTAACACGAGGAAGGCTCCGACTACATATGAGACACACGCATCACTACTTCTTCTCCACAACCTATCTACTATCTCTCCTAGTAGGCCAATACCACCATAGGCACGAAGTAGCGTTGTTGTTGGTGTTGGGACCTGATGAGTGCTACTATTCAAGTATAAATAAACCATCTATGACTTTAGGTGTATGGTCCTTGAAAGGCAGCTCGTCCCCTTCACCCACAACCGACCCGTTGAAGGCCGCTACGTGACCAGTATCGACCCCACTAGGGCTAATGTCATCAAGTAGTGCCAAGACAGGTTTATGAATCTGCTAACGAATATCCATTCGCTAACGGTGACAGTCTCTAACCTTCCCATCCTCCTCTACTGAACCTTGGAGCCGATCTTGTAATAGAGCTACAGTACTGGGGACTAAGACAGCAGCGCCTATGCAAAGGTAGGCGTAGTGACAGTACTGGGATTGTTATCCCCCACACCTCTCATACTGATGGTACTACTCCTGGGCCTATTAGCTATACCATTTGTTGATACCCCTTCAATGGGTATACCCTCTGGTGTAGATGGAGAACAGGGGCTACGATCGTTATGTCCATAACCCATCATGTGATACGACGGGAAGGCGGCTAACCAGAGTGCTGCTTCAAGGAGCACGTAACCCCCCGTGAATTGATTTCCCATGACTTCACAAGCTTTTATAAGACGATAATAGAAACACAAATGCCTCAAACTGCAACATGGGGGGAGGTGAAGTGCTCAGATGCCTTTATTGTAGACCACAGTAGATGATGGAGTTATTCCTGCAGGACCCCACCGAGAGAGGGCCTCCTTTTGGGCCTGATGACATAGGATATCACCATACCATGAGAATAACACCACCACCTCATCCTCTAGCTCATCAACCCTCATTGCGCCTTCTTGGGGGAACAAGGCTACTGCTGCTGGTAAGGCGAAGGCGAAGCATAGTATGGAGAGGATAGCTGAATAGAGCTAGGGACTCGTGAGCTCATAACCATCCACTTACACATCCCTATGATATTAGCTTTGGTCCCAGGCAAAGCTGCTGTTGGTACGAAACGAGTCCAGACACCACGATGTAGAAGGGTGGTAGAAGTAGTACTGGTATTGGTAATACAATCCTGACCATCCACATGATGGAGTAAGTGA
>NW_003208546.1:0-1479 GCF_000006405.1 Perkinsus marinus ATCC 50983 | reverse complement strand
CTGACGGCGGTTCATCGCGGTGCGCGAAGATATTCGTCCCGAATCTTACAGTTTCGTTCACATACCTGGGCGGCCTACGACCATGAAGTGCTTGCTACAGCTTTGCTAGCTTCATTGTCTCCTATTAGACTATACCGCGTTCTCGGCGATTAGAGCAGGCAAGGGTTAACCGTGCACGTGCTGTATCTCTGTGTCTATACTACATAGCAGCGTTTTTCTACAGAGATTTCTCCGCAGAAAATATGACCATAATCAGCACCGCCCTCATCATCCCTACTGCGGTCTCGTATAATATTCGACAGTTGCAGGTCTCCACCACTGCTTCTACTACACCCATGACCACAAGCCTTCCATCGGGTCCCAATACGGCTTGTGATGATATGTGCAGAAGTCTCAATGACGCCGCCTCCTACTGCAAGTGGTGGTTGCCAGTACCTGCCTGCCAAGTTGGCGATCAGCCATGTGGTGACCACAGTGTCTGCGAGTCTCAGACTTGGCCACCTCCAGTCGATCCAACAACTCCTCCCGGAGGCCACCCATTCCAGTCTGCTCCATGTGACGCCTACTGCATTGGCCTTAACGGCCCATCCTCATACTGCAAGTGGTGGAAACCTGAGCCCGTCTGCCAAGGAGGTGATCAGCGATGTCGCCCATCGGAATGCCCGACTGGAGATATGCCTACAACTGCTACTCCTCCTGATTCCCACGCGGGTCCGAGTGACAACTGTGATGCTTATTGCCGGTCCTTGAATGATGGTGTGTTTGGCGAGAGGATTTCATACTGTAAGTGGTGGCTTCATGTCCCTGTTTGTCAAGATGGTGATCAACTCTGCGGTCCATCAGTCTGTGCTAACTTCCCCACAACTACTACGATGGCCGCAATAACCACTTCTGCAGTTACAACTACAGTGTTGGCAACTACTGCCGCTTCCACCATAGCAGCAACGACTGCTGCTCCCACCACATTGGCGGCTACTACTGCGGCTCCCACTACAGTATCGGTCACTACATTAGCGGCTACTACTGCGGCTCCCACTACAGTATCGGTCACTACATTAGCGGCTACTACTGCTGCTCCGACCACAGTTTCGGCTACTACACTAGCGGCTACTACTGCTGTTCCCACCACAGTGGCGGCTACTACTGCTGCTCCTACTACAGTAGCGGCTACTACTGCTGCTCCTACTACAGTGGCTGCTACTACCACAGTGGCAGCTACTACTGCTGCTCCTACTACAGTGGCTGCTACTACCACAGTGGCGGCTACTACTGCTGCTCCTACTACAGTGGCTGCTACTACCACAGTGGCGGCTACTACTGCTGCTTCTACCACAGTGGCGGCTACTACTGCTGATTCTACCACAGTGGCGGCTACTACTGCTGCTTCTACCACAGTGGCGGCTACTACTGCGGCTCCCACTACAGTATCGTCTACTACAGTAGCGGCTACTACTGCTGCTCCTACTACAGTGGCTGCTT
>NW_003203088.1:0-1164 GCF_000006405.1 Perkinsus marinus ATCC 50983 | reverse complement strand
GGCGGTTCTACGCCTCTTATGGGCCGCATGAGGGGTGAAAGTCCTTTGAGGAGGGCCTTCTCATCAATGTGAGCTGTGGATTCTGATGAGCGCGGAGGTGGAGGAAATCCATTCTAAATAATTCTGCCTACCTTCCTGTTCCGGGATTTCTCCAATGCTAGTCTCGAGAAAATACCCCTGATTTTCAGTGATGTTTTCAGTAAGTACCAATTTATTTGCTACGACGAATGCACCTATGGCAGAATTTTGAAGAGTTGAGCCTCAAGACCAGCATTCCGGATGCTTCGTACAGTGTGTGTCAACTTGATATGATGCAAATGTGGGTTATTTTCCGAGATAATAAGAATCGATCTGAACTATATCGCATAAACAATGTAAAAAATTGGTATAAGCATGTGATGTGATAAAAGTAACCTTTCGAGACTATGATAGCGATAAGTTGTTCACTATCATTAATCCCCTAATAGGAAACACACATTCTTCACATTCGCATAGTATCAAATTGCCACGAAGCACTGTACATCCAGGAACAACCGTTCTGTCGACCATCAGTTCGTCTGTAATCACCCTTCGAGTTTTCTCAGTATTTCTAATTTCTTCAGTAGCCTGAATAAACATTGGAGGGGATATGACTACTGATTCGAAACGATGTGTTTCTAAAAAGTCAACCGAAAGTGCAAAGTACGACGAAGAGTTGGAGGAATATATATATGCTTTCTTCAGCTGAGCTCAGAAGTGAACACAGTGTTGGAGGAATATATGTTTGCTTTCCTGAGCTGAGCTCAGAAGTGAATACAGTGTTGAAGTAAGAATATATGTTTGCTTTTTTCAGCTGAGCTCAGTTGAAGCTTCTTTCAGCTGAGCTCAGATCGTAAAAATTCGAGAAGAAGCGTATAGAAACCAACAAGTTGCCACAGAGTTTTCATCTTGTCACCGACATATGTTGTGCATATTTTCCCATATTGATATGAGAACAGGACGTGATGCATCGCTCTCCATGATAAGTTATCACGATAAGTTGGCACTTTTTTACTCTCGTGTTCAATTTCATAGTTCACAAGGTGTGAGATCTAAATACGGAAACGCATAGCGTCTCCTTCTCGTCGTTCAACCACAAGCCCGGGCGCCTTGTTCGGTAATAACTATGATCGATTGGTTACGCCT
>NW_003210426.1:0-925 GCF_000006405.1 Perkinsus marinus ATCC 50983 | reverse complement strand
TCCTGCTTCTCGTACCAGACCAGAAATTTATGGTGCTATAAGCCACTTGTCAGGATTGACTGACGACTTCTGCTCATAGAGCAGACGCTCTGCCACTAAGCTAAAGTGACGCAGAGAATAAGTACATAAATCAATAATCTTTCTGTATCCTTTGCGGAGTGAGCAGACCTGCTCCTGCTTCTCATACCCGACTAGAGTATAATACAGCTGTAAGCCACTTGCCAGGATTGAACTGACGACCTTCTGCTTACGAAGCAGACGCTCTAAAACTAAGCTAAAGTGGCGCACAGATTAAGTATATGAATCAATAATTTTCCTGTCCCGTTCACAGAATGGGCCATCCTGCTCCTGGTTCTCGTACCAGACCAGAAATTTATGGTGCTATAAGCCACTTGCCAGGATTGAACTGACGACCTTCTGCTTACAAAGCAGACGCTCTACCACTAAGCTAAAGTGACACGCAAAATAAGTGCATAAATCAATAATCTTCCTGTATCCTTTGCGGAGTGAGCAAACCTGCTCCTGCTCCTCACACCCGACTAGAGCCTATTGCTGCTGTAAGCCACTTGCCAGGATTGAACTGACGACCTTCTGCTTACGAAGCAGACGCTCTACCACTAAGCTAAAGTGGCGTACAGATTAAGTATATGAATCAATAATTTTCCTTTATCCTTTGCGGAGTGAGCAAACCTGCTCCTGCTTCTCGTACCAGACCAGGATTGTCAGGATTGGACTGACGACCTTCTGCTCACAGAGCCGACGCTCTGCCACTAAGCTAAAGTGACGCAGAGAATAAGTACATAAATCAATAATCTTTCTGTATCCTTTGCGGAGTGAGCAAACCTACTCCTGCTCCTCATACCCGACTAGAGCCTAATGCTGCTGTAAGCCCGTTGCCAGGATTAAACTGACGACCTTCTGCTTA
>NW_003205280.1:0-1580 GCF_000006405.1 Perkinsus marinus ATCC 50983 | reverse complement strand
TTTGGTGTTTAGGCACGTCGGGTTACTTCGCGCCAGAGCAATTGGCGAGGAAAAATTACGATGGTGCGGTGGACATGTTTGCTTTGGGAATTATGGCTTTTACTATGTTATGTGTAGGAGGTGCTTCGCTCCGCTGAGAAAATGACGCATGTATTTTATTAGGGATATGAGCCTTTCTATCCTCTGAATGCCTTTCATGAACCGATCGAGTTCCTGGATGAGTGTTGGAATGGGGTCAGCGATTTTGCTAAGGATTTCCTAACGAGGTAACGAAGGTCGGCCGTGATGTTGCGAAGGCGTGGTATTGATTATTCATAATGAGTTTAATAATACATTGTCCATGTAGCCGCGGCGCTTGATACTTTATGTGGATTGTGTACACATCTGGATTTGAGAATTAATATTATGTTGTTCATAATATCCTACTTAGTGACATAGTGTCTAGTATGCTATGTTACAGTCTACTATGTTGGAGTCTGTGAAGTCATAGCGTGTACACGGCTGATGGGGGGGGCGGACGTGATGTCGCGAAGGAGTGGTATGGTCACCGAACACTGGTTGAATGGATTGTTCGTTTTGAGTTTATATCTACGGCTGTTTGTTTGGGTCGGAAATTGCGAGTTCTCCGTGGTGAGGTTGTGTAGGGGAATCTTGGGGTTCCTCATCGTAAGATTCAAAGTAGGTCCGAAAGTTGTCCAATTTGGTTTTTTAGTATAATCAAGTGTTAAAGTGTTTATTCAGATGCTTACTGCTGGACCCGACTCAAAGGCTCTCAGCTGAAGAGGCCACCAAACACCCGTGGTTGGATTTGGGGACCCCCCTGGTAGGGAGTTTATATCGGCATTTCCTCAAAGCTCAAAGAGTCGTTGTTCAGCCCAATGGAGTTTGTGTGGATCTTGATTTGGATTTCTGGCATCCGGCGGAAGCTGCTACGGAGGGTGTCGATGTGAACTTCTTGGATTGGCAACTTACTCCGAGTCCTCGTGCAAAGGCACGGTAAGTTACAGCGTACAGAGTTGTCACTAAATTCGAAATGACGTGTGCGTCAGTTGTGGGATTGGGCAGGTTCGTGCTGTCTTATGCGTTGGTGACAATATGAAAACTCCGGTAGATTCTTATTGGTTTCTGAACACTTGTATTCAAATTGGTATATATATTCCCAAGCTTAGCTGAGGAGAGCATGCATTCCTCCTCCAACACTGAGGTCTTCATCAGGTACCCCAACGGTCCGGCGTTGAGTTCGTTGTTATACTCATGCGGTGATCGGGCAGCAGGACCACGACTTGATAATGATCCTTTATTGTCGCTAAAACATGGCGGAGCGAAACGGAGTCTTTTAGCTGCTGATTAGTGCTTGCGAATGTTGGAGGGAAAGAAGAGTGTAAAATATAGAATGTATTTTAGCGATGGTTTTTCACTGATATTATATAAGTATTAATACGAAATGCTGCATCGCTCCGCTAGTTTTTTTGTTCTGATTTTTGGTGGAGATTCTGGGATAAGATGATTATTCAATTTCATAGTACACTGTATATGCGTAGATGATTTCATACGGCTTTGCCTGTTATGGGCCGCGATAC
>NW_003208947.1:0-1559 GCF_000006405.1 Perkinsus marinus ATCC 50983 | reverse complement strand
TAGAATTTGTGAACGTAAGATACAATCGTGAAAAATACGGGTAGTATGACATTCCTTATGTGTTTCATTGACGTTTACGATGCTGTCTCGTGTATTGAATACACTGTACTCATGCTGGGAGTTTCCATGCTTCAACCCGTTTCTATCACTAGCGTATGGCATGGTGTTTGAAGTAACTGCATTTTCCTGATGACGTGCCAGACCTTGCTGAGTCATACACCCTGTTGGCGGCCCACAGTGGGCGACGTCACGTGGTCAACGAGCACCCTCTAAAACTTGATATTCAGACAGTCTTCCGTGCTCGCGGCGAGCAGCTCGGCTCTGTAACCAAGTCTGAGTCACCAGTTGAGCCTGGGATCCGAACTGGCCCAGTTCGGATCCCAGGCTCGGTCACCGAGCCTCGGTATTTTCCGTGCAAAAGATGCTCATGCATATATCGTAGGGAACGCACCGTATCATACGGTACGTATGAGTTTTCGCTCTTCCTGTATGTTTACTCGTTCATGTAGCCCTCGATTCGTTCTTTTGCCGTGTTTAAACTCTACGCCGTTGAAGAGAACTTGCACGGCCACACGCAGTTGACTCGAATTGCAGTACACATAGCTCCGCTCGCTTCATTGACTTCGCAATCTCGAATCATTTTTGCAATATCGACTATCGTTATCAGTGAAACGAACCATACTTTCGCTTGTAACAATTGTATGGTTAGCTGAATTTGTTTGTGAAGACGATTGGTTCATCCAATCGATGCATGATGGTTTCCCATTATACATGGATGTTCAACAGAAAGTTTTACGAGATGGATTAAAGATCGCCTGGGTTGGCACAAGTCGCATTTGGTGAGTGATTATAAGCTACCCTGCTTAGCACACATTAGGTCCGAAGAGAATTTTCGGCAAAAGGGACGTTGCACGTGTACGATACATTGCAGGTACGACTCCGTTAAAAAAAGCTACAGGCATACCTTCGTTCCGTTCCTCTCCGCTATCCTCGATGAAGAATGCACCGAGGTCTATGACTTTATGTTGAAGCGCTTGGATCTTCTCGTCCGGGCCCTGACTATGGGAGAACGTGATCTAAGGGACGTTGTTAACTTCTGTGTTCATGACGCGCACCAGGGAGCTTTGGCGGCCTGCAGAGATAACCTTCCTGGAGTGCGAAATGGTAGCTTCGTTATATAGCAAAATGTCATACGTTAAATTCGGTGTTCTTTAATTCAGGTCGATGCTATTATCACTTGTCCAAAAATATCAAGGATAATAGGTCTAAGCTTGGCGACGCTTTCCCTCTTGTAATATTACTGAAATTCACTTCGGAGACCGATAGCATCAAGTGACCATAGCCATCCGGATCAGGTCGAACGTTACAAGTATTGGTTACATGCTAGTCCCACCGATAAACTCTACGAACTTCTATCGCGAAGCCTGATTGTGACTGTCCAGCGAATCAGCAGAAATGGTGCAAACTATCTACGGAGTTCGTTGGATCCCGAACGGCATGGCTATCCCAATATATCTGTTTGTAGAAAGGGACTTGAATGCACACAAGTAAGTACTTCT
>NW_003202107.1:0-1866 GCF_000006405.1 Perkinsus marinus ATCC 50983 | reverse complement strand
AGTTGTCACTTATCAGACGAGGATTGATCCTGCCAACTTCTCTCTTGCGTATATTCATTATCGGATTTATTGAGAAATTGTAGAAAACTTATGATATTACACGGTTTGTTTGTGACACGTCGATATTCGATTCTGATCCCTGACGTATATGGTGAAGTCCTATCTTTGGAACTCGATACATTTTGAGGGTCTTACGTACTCCAGGCGTTCAAATTTGGATCTTCATCCTCGGTTTAGTCCGTCACTATGATTCCGATATGGATACGAGTCTCAATGGATAGAGCGATGTTGGGTTGCACGAGAGTCCTCGTCGGTAGCTTCCAATGAGGGGTCTGCGGAGCCTCCGCAGCGGAGGGAGAAACCGTGTCGATGCATTTACTGGCGATCTCATTGGGACAGGAAACGAAGGGGTACGAATAATACTGTGATCCACAGCTCACTGAATGTGGGAGGACTGTATAGATCTTATGGCGTGGAGTGCTCCGGCCCTGAGCCTCAGAGTCATGCGGCATGACTCATGCGGCCGAATCTCTGCAGCAAACCCTCGTTCTAGATATGAAATGAAGACTACCATGGAACGGACATCCCTGAAATACCACGGGAGAACTCAAGGGGATGTTTGGCTGCAGAGAGTCCTCAAGTGCTGGTGTGATCGGATGCGTGGTCATATACTTCAGCTGCTTCCTGGCTACTCAAAAAGTCTGGGTCCCAGATCACCTCTCTGCCGTCACGAGCAAACCTTCCAGGGTGCGTAAAAAGGACCACAGAAGAATGGTGGATGTAGCCCTTGAGGGTGGAATGTCTCCAGACTCCGGGCGCAGCGAGGCGAGTAAGTCAAGCCCTCAGAACTGAGGATCGATGAGGACCGGATCCTCAGGTTTCGGTCATAGGGTTGAGGGTCGACCCCGCGTCAGACTCCTGAGAGGCGGTTCGAGTTCTGTATAACCTCGGTTGCACTTAACTGCGCATTGTACTACAATTGTACGGAAATATTCCGGAAATAATCCTGTCTGAGAAAATAAAAATTCTTTTTTCTCGTGAAATTCCATCGATATTTGTCCGCAAAATGCAACATTCCTCCCATCATGGGAGGCCGCGGTCGTCCATGCAGCTTGTTGGAGGACGGAGTGGTGGATATCAATGGAGAGATCATGGTGGAACAATGCAAGTACCTCTAATCTGACGGCCAGTGACTATGTTACCATATTACGGTCAGAATCTGACCGTAATATAGAGGGTTACTGCCAGTAACTTTTTGGAATCTAGGGGTCCTATGATCATTGCGTCTTCCTTTTTAGATGCTGTAACAGTATCCATTCAACGTCACTAACGAATGATAAAACGTCAAACTGTTGGGAGCCCTTTTGGGTTTCCATGTCGATGTTCTCAACGTCAATAGAAGATGCACTCATCCCACTAGATTAACACAACCAGTCGATAATACCAATTAGTACTAATAGATAGATGATAATCAACCCACCGAGCCTTGGGTTGCAACGATAGTACTTCACTTAAGGATGGTCCAACCAGCAAGGACCACAAACCAATAAAGCTTCTTAATCTTAACTATACCTCACATACACGCTCTAGCCTACTTAGCTTAATGTCTACGATCACACAGAGCAAACGCTACACGCGCACACCCTAAAATCAATGTGCTCAGTTTGCTCACAACAAAACTGTGGAGACTGAGAGTTGACGCGCCGGCCGCGGTGAACTTGAGGATGATTACGATTTCGAGAGACTAGTGGAATTGCTCCCTCTAGGATGGATCAAGACTGGGAGAAAACTTTCCGGAGAAGAATATCATTCGGTCTATTTGAAATAGAGCGAAATAGACTATTTCTGGGAGTTCTCGCTTTAGGG
>NW_003204038.1:0-1821 GCF_000006405.1 Perkinsus marinus ATCC 50983 | reverse complement strand
CCCGGTTTTTCACTATAATATCTCGACGACGTTGCCTCTCTCCTGGTTCTTTTGATGATGAGTTGTAAGTCCATATTATACCGATAAGCAATATAGGATACTACTCTCGGTGATCTACTCACTGATGACACGAAAATTTCCGCTGGAACTCTAGGACACTTCACACTTCATCTTTCCCTTGAAAAGGATACAACTTGTATTTCCTCCTCCCCACACTGCGTGTACAATACTCGCTTCTGACGGGTTCTGCCACTACGAAATTCGATACCGTAGACTACTGAATACAGTTGATACAGATTCCTTAGACATGTGATGACATACCATCACACTGTGTGGTTTTCTCGTTAGATTATCTTGTTCGAGGTTCATGAGCGTGGATTACACTGATGTGTTACTCGACATACGCAACGCAAACGCTTGGGCTAAGAAACTTGTAACAAACTCTTGATACAAATAGGGTCCTGTGAAGACAATCGTTTCTGGGGTCTCTTTGACCGACCAACGTCCCACCGCAATAAGAAATCTCCTCTAGCCAAGACATTCCCACCAATATCTATTTTGTATCGCATTTGCTCTCCGCGCGGTGGGTGACCAAGATTCCAAAAGTCGTATCCACTGTCCTCGAGAACCTTCGCAAGAGCGATCATTTGGAGAAGCCCGACAGCTCGGTGGCAGCAGTGTGGATCTCTTCTGTCGACAAAACCAGACAGGGAGGTATAAACAGCCCCCATCGTGTACCCAACCTCTCCAGCCAGTAGCTTCCCGCTCGAATCGAGAACCTCGACACACTCAACTTCAAAGGCTGAGTCGCCTACTGGGATGGGCCCGCGCTGGTTCATCCGTTTCAATATAGACACGTACCTCGATAGAAAAACGAGACCTGCCGGGGTCGAACCCGGAACCGCAAAGAGCTTACTTCGTCCCGAGCCAATTATCCTTCCCATTCGCCCGCGCGATACCTTTGATAACGCGTTCTATAGCCGCACCGCTGGGATCCCGCGTCGCCCGGAAAGTAAGCTCGCCAGGATCTAAGCGCCGAATGGCTTTGCGAATCTTCTTGGGTATGTGTAAGTTGGAGAAGTCGAGCATGCAGTATCTACTACCGCCGCCTCGATGATGATGATGATCAAGAAAATGGTACGGTTGCTCACCTCTTTTGCATCTCTGGCATAAGGAGGCGATTCTGATAAGACACAGCTATACAACCAATGTACGCCTGCAGGGTGTAGAACTCATCGGTCCACTCTCGAGAAGCGTAATAGTTACGCGACATGCTATTTCTGATGAAATCCTAAATCAACATGCTGATACAGTCTAATGGATGTAAACCCTGGATCATGATCGACAGACTCCGGCTCGATTCCCAGGATAATCATTTTCTTACCACAATTCTTTGGTCTTCCATATCACTGGCAGATATCCCGAGTATCTCCTCGGCCTCCTCTGACTCGTCCTCAGATATCTCCCGTTCCTCATACGTCTGGCCCGACAGAGCCCCGGTAGCCGCCGCCATTGAAACCAAACAGATTTCCGGAACGACCATAGAGAGAATAATCCATCATCGATACTCCGATACGAGGTCTTCGTTTCAAGATATACAAATCAGCCAATGCGCGACCTCATAATAGCAGCTTTGATTCGACGATTTCCCAACGGCCTCTCGACCAAGCCCGAACATACAGAACTCAATGCATATCACCAGCACAGAAACTAAGAAATTCCGCTACAATGGTATCTCCATGTTTTCTCAATTCCATGGCGTATGCCCCCATCATTTGGCCGAGTCGATGTTTGCTGGGCAAGCACATTACCCATTCCAGC
>NW_003203937.1:0-1490 GCF_000006405.1 Perkinsus marinus ATCC 50983 | reverse complement strand
CTAGTGGTCCAGATCTACGACTCGCATGATGGCAATAAATTTTTCCCGGTGTGGTTATCTCATGACGGTTCCACTTACGCTGGTGACACTCCGGAAAACGCTCAGCGGGACAGTCCGCTCCTGCGTACGGTGTCTTCGGTACTCATGCGTATCAATCTGACTCCGACGAACATGCTCAAGGACACCTCACGCGCGGCTATGGTTGAGGCAGGATACCTTGAGGCGTAATCTTTTTTCTTTTTGCAGCTCTTCAGCACTCGACCTTGGGGGACGTCTACAGCGTTCCGCTCTTAGGAAGGTCTCTGTGCTGAGGCTGCTCTCGCGTGCGTGCGACTACTTAGGCCGTCGTCGCCCGAACACAATCGATCAGGCTATGTGTGTGCGTGCCCCATTGCTCATTGCTTGTGCTTTGGAAGCCTCACGGATTGCCCATTATTCTTTTCGGTCAAACTTATTGATTCATATGACATCGGTATCAGATATTATCACCCTCATTTCCTAATGAATGACTCCGAACCCTCAAATGATCCTGAGTTGCCACTGGGAAGAACCATACTTGAGCCCCAAGACGCTACAGTAAAAACTCCCGTGTCAGCACGCAACCTTGAATGTGTACTATGAGACTTCTACCCATTGATTCAGTGTGCAATGATATTATAGTATAGTATAATTATTAATTATACTATACTTATTATAATTATTAACTAATCGTATTATAGTTCAATTCTTATCCGGCCTACTTCTCCAATGTACAGAACCATCACTTCCCTGGCTCTCATTACTCTCGCTTCGGCGGCATCTGATCTGTGTATGCAGATGTGTACCGACCTCGGCAGTCAGACTGCATGTGCTGGATCCGGCAAGGGCTCTTACTGCAAGCACTGGCAACATGAGCCAGTCTGCCAAGGCTTCATTCGCAGGAAGGACAACAGCTTGTGCTTCCGCACTGGTGGTCCTGATGATGTTAAGTGTGTGGGTAGTCCCGTCCCCTGTCCCGAATCGCCCTCTACAAGAAGCCCCGGGTCATCCTCAACGACTGAACTGGCCGTGACTACACCGAGCATCACTACTACTATTACTAGCACCACAACTACCACTACCCGACGTCCGACTTGGGAAGGTAAATTCTGTGGCACCGCTCTCGGACAATCACTACAAGTTTCGCTCGAGTCTGGGCGCCTTACTCTGAGTCTACCAGCACTTCATATTAAGGGCCTCTGTGATTACCACGTGAATGGCAATGGAGTTATCCTATCCAATTTTGATAAAGTCCTGGCAGGGTTGATGAAGACCGCTGGTATCAAAGAGTTCCATGTGACGATGGAGGGCCCCAATCAGATGCACCTCAAGGCAGGGGTGCTCCTCGATGTTACTCTAAAGAGGTGTTGAAGACTATATTCATTTCGGAGAGTTTTTGATGAAGAGATGTCTTCCTTTTTTCCGGTTCGAAACCACTTTTTCGTAGTGTGGCAATACTAAGGGCCACCGAA
>NW_003216095.1:0-1351 GCF_000006405.1 Perkinsus marinus ATCC 50983 | reverse complement strand
AATTCCAAGTGTGTACGACTCGCTCTTGATAGTCTGAGGAGCCTCCTTTGGTATTCGGCAGCTTCCCGACATTCACTCCGGAAGAGCTTCAATTTGGCTGCATTACTGAGTAACAGCATTCTCAATACCATACCAGCTCGAACCAACGATAACAGTCCGATGGGCCCAAAAATGATAGCCTCTATAACGTTTGGGGCCCGAAAGTCGTAAGCAGTGTTGGGAGGGTTCGTGAGGGTTTCAGGAGCAATGGTATCCAGCTCCTCAGCTGAGGGAGGTATCGTGATAATAAACTGGGCATAACATTGGATGCCACAGATAAAGGCGAGGAGCAACTAAGCAGGAGATGCAGTTATACAAGGATGACGTGTTCCTGGAATGCACTCACCAGCAAAAGTATGATGATGATTCTGTACGTTGTGTTATACTTATCAACTAGTAGTACGGCCATGTACTGCAGGGAGGATCTGCGAGCGGCGCAACGCCGTACATCCTGGGGAGTTATAGGGGCAGGGAACATCAACGAGAATCCCTACTCGAGGCGCTCGGGCCATCACAGCCACCGGTTGGTTGGTCCCCTCATCATCGATGACAACTTTAACAGTCTCCGAAGTCACCCCGTGTGCCACTGCGTCACCGTCATCATAAGAGTGTCTGTCATTTCCCTCTTGCGCTGAAACTGATGACTCGTAGGACAACTTGAAATTCTCCTCCTGCTTGATTCTAACAAGTTCTGAGACAAGCTTGTGTACGCGGTTCCCACAAGCCGAGGTGAGCTCACCATCATTTTGTTGGAGGTCAATCGCCTGTGCATCATCGTCTTGTCCGACCGAACAATCATCGGCAACTCTCGTATCCGACTCTGTATGGTCGACAATTTGATACTCGCTGGCAGCTGATAAGTCTGCGTGAGTGCAAATCCTCGTCGGCGCTTCGCAAAGGATGCATGAGAACATGGAAAGGTCGGAAAATCGTAATTCTGATGCAACGAATTCATTCGGAATCCGAGTTCCGGATGGTAGCTTCACGGCCACGTTAAGAGAGTACGTGAATATCGCAGCCACGTACTGAACGAAGAGCACCAGAACACTTATAGTCTGGGTCCTCGACCCATCCACAATTCTCTACGTACAGTCCACGACCACTCAAGTAGGCCGTCCTATTTCAGTATGGCCAAGTTCAGATAGATGAGACAAACAGGATAGATCGATGGACCATGTTCGAACCCATAACCCGCAGGTTGCAACCCGATTCGGTCAACACGAAGACGGCAGATCGAAGGCCAATCTCGCGCCAGAGACGCGAGATAGGAATCCAAATGAGGTATGTAATGAAGTCCAACGAGATATCGAGG
>NW_003208451.1:0-1210 GCF_000006405.1 Perkinsus marinus ATCC 50983 | reverse complement strand
CCTCAATCGCGATCAGTTGATGGAGATCTCTTTCGCCCGTCTATAGTCCAACTGTGACCCTGGGTGACGAGCTCGAGTTGATTGATGATTGCGACATACTATGCATCCTTCTTGCTTGCGAGCCACTTGAGGTCATCTCCCGTCTCAAAGGAATCGACTCACATCCTAACCACTCAGGAACATTTTCGGGTTAGCGTGCTGATGGTAAAACCAATAGTCTCGAACCAAATCGCAAGGTGAACAGTTCTTGTGTATACTGATGTACAGGATCATCCGTCATCGTGATGTTACACTATACAAAGAAAACATCGTGACGACAGTTGAATTATTGCGACCCACGGTCCGTGAGCTGCATGAAAGAAGTTTATGCGATGTGAAAGCCGAACGACTCTATCGACGCAACTCTTTCGATCAATACTCATTCACTCGTTATCAAGATAGCATGCGATACCGCGGGTTAGTCAAAATGCGGTTCATTAAACACTTCCAAGCTTCATTCCAAAATGTCTTCACACACTCGGGCTGGGGGTAGCCTGAGAGTCGGTCACCTCTGTCGTTGTTGCTGGAGCTTCGGTGGTGACATCAACGGTGGTTGCGGCACTGATAGTAGTGACTGGAAAGTCAGCTGTAGTCGCCGCATTGGTGGCGACATCGTCTGTTGTAGTAACAGCAAATGTGGTGGATGAGGCCTCTCCAGTAACATCTGGAGATGTAGTTACTTCCGAGGGAGCTGCTGTGCTGGTCGTTTGTGCAACAGTAGTAGGCTCGACAGGAGCGTCGGTAGTAACATCAGCCGCATCGGTTGTAGTTACAATTCCGGTAGTGTCGACAGCAACAGAAGTGGCCGTATTGGTTTCTTCGGGGGCGGCAGTTGTGCCGTCCTGAATTGTGGTGGTCTCAGTGACTTCATCGGTGGCTTCATTTGGAGTAGTGGTAACTGGAGCAGCCTCGCAAGTGCATGGCGCATTGGATGAATGGCAGGTGCTTGGTGTAGCCCAGTACTTGCAGTAGGAGCCAGGAGTATCCGAGGCACAACCAGCGTCACAATTACGGGGGGCTTCAGTTGTTCCACCCGACCCGCACAACAAGGGACGTTGGAGCCAAAGCACCTGCTGGGGGTCTGCCAGTACTTACAATACGACCCGGGATAGGTGGCGGCACACTCGGCATCGCACTCGGTGGTGTTACCCATCACGTTTGTGATGTCCTG
>NW_003200049.1:0-1672 GCF_000006405.1 Perkinsus marinus ATCC 50983 | reverse complement strand
TGCAGTAATGGCAAGTACATCGCTAGTGGTCAACTAGGGTCCGAACACAGAAGGTCTGTGAGCATGATGCGCTCCTGTCGGGCTATCGTATGGACTCAGGGCCAAGTAGCAGCAGTTAAGGTGTGGTCGGTATTGGACAAGGAAGATATCCTTACCCTACCCGGGATCTGTGGCAAGTGGGTACTCTAGTGTGAGTCTAGTGACAGCATAGTGCAGATGCACTGGCCTCGCTTGAGTGCTGATGGGAGGTTCCTCGCCGCAGCAGGCCTGAACCAAATGCTTATAGTATGGGACGTGTCCACTGGGGGAGAGCAGGTCGCCAAGAATGGCCTGGTCCGTCAACCACCTGCTGTCGGGCATTCAGATCTATGCACGTCGTACAGAACAGCTGTGTACGATTCTGGCCCTGCACCTTCTTCCACACACTACTAACGATCAGCCCGACGCACAGCACCGCCCTTCCCGAGTCGTGAGGGCTCAGTAAGGCATCATCGTAGTCATACGAGAGAATGATTCACAAACTGACGTGCTTACCGCTTGCAAGTCTTTATCATCATCAGAAGTAGTGGTAGTATGGCAGGCAGAAGCAAGCCAAGTACATACTGTGTACAGCACAGGACAGTCTAGTTATGAAACACACAATAGAGTTCGATATCTCCCAAATGGGGTATGTGATGAGCAGCAGCGATAAGATGCAGATGCCTGGTGGTGGGGAGTGCCATCTACTACTCCATCATCAGCTGTATGCTGTCAGGTCATACCTTACTGCGTAACTACACGTGTGGTGTGATAATCTCCTCTCAGCTGGTCACAGGAACACAACAGGGAGAGCTCTGCATCTTCAACCTGGATACTATGGTAGCCATTGCCAACACCACCTCCTGCTGCTGCTTCACCATAGCCGGTTTGCATCAGGTATACCGTGCTAGTATGCCTTGCTGTAACGGTACGGTGAGGGCCCTGGCTGTGATTGGAGGGTCGCTCTATGTAGCGGGAGGTGATGGAAAGGTGAGTTGCTGCTCTAGGAGTAGGTTGGACTCTGATGACATAACGGTAGATACGATCGTTTGAAGGGTCGGATGCTCAGTGGCATGTTATGGCTGAGAACGCAGTAGATCCAGTAGTCGGGACAGGTACCATCACACTCCGGCTACCGTAGTTTGATCACATTAGGTGGGGGTGCACTCGTGTTGCGGCATGCTCAGGTTCTGATATTCTTTGCCTCACCCCATCGCCCTCTGGTAAGGACCTCCTCGCCACATCAGCTAACGGTAAGCTATGGCGCATCGACTCCCGCTCGTTGGATGCATCCCTAATCCAGTCCAGTATCACAGGAGAGGTAATAACCCTCATCCTCATCCAGCCATTCAACCACTCAGGTTACCTGTGTGGGCTTCGGTAAAGAGGAGAGTAAGTATCTAATGTCGGGCTCCTCCCTAGGGAGGCTTGTCTTATGGGACCTTGGTCAGCTCAATCCTGTCGCTACTGCCAAGGTAGTTCCTGTGCTTTATCGAGCCAAGAACCCGATCACTATTCCATCTGCTAATCCTCGGAATGTCTAGGGATCAGTGTACAGTAGAGAAGACATCGCATACCATCTTCCGATAGTCGTAGTGGTGATGTAGTGGAAAAGCCCGAGAGCAGGTCCAGTCACGTATCGAGTGCCTCTGTG
>NW_003205919.1:0-2437 GCF_000006405.1 Perkinsus marinus ATCC 50983 | reverse complement strand
TTTTAATTTTTCCAGTTGGACTTGAAGTATGCTAAATGCCAGTCGACTGATCCGCATAAAGAAATCGCAAAAATGCGGATGAAAGTGAGAAAGATGACGGAATATCTAAGGGGGCTCCGAGAGGCGTCTCTGGCGGGGTTTACGATGGTAGTAGTAGGGGGGGGGGATCGAACCCGGGACCTTTCGCTTACCCACTTTCCAGGGGAAAAAAGTCGAGGAAAAATTCGGCGGCGACGGTTTAGTTGAGTATTTTGCGGATCCGAGTAAATCGTTGGTGAATTATAATGCAATTGAGAGGTGAGTAAAGTTTTTGGAAAATCGATCATGTGATCGATTTGGCGTGTCAGTGGGAAATCAGCTAATGAGATGGTCGCCCATTTGCAAACGGCGACGACTTTATTAAAAGTGAGAAGTGTTGGGATTGAACCGGGGTCGCCAGCATGAAAGCAGTGGGTCTTCAGGCGCAGCTGTCGGAGGCGTATAAGATGTCGGATGGCCTCCATAAATTAGTGAAAAATTCGGAAGATTTTCATCGGCCGACGATCACGACGGAGGAAGGTGCTGGGGGAGGGATTTCGGGAAAAAATGGCGAATTTTCAGTGAAATTTTTGACATTTTTGGTCTTAAATTGGAGGTTTATTATTGGGAAATTTCGGGATTTTTCCGATTTTTTTCCGGAAAATTCCGTTGTAGGTGGGAAGAATTCATTGGAAGATGGCGAGTGGGGTTTGGACCATCATTTGATGGCCACGGATATTCACACAGGTGTTAAAAGCGCGCGCCCTGGTGATAGATTTTGTGATACTGTAGGTATTTTCCCGGCTGATGCGTACCGGTATAATTATAAATATTTCCCATCGCCCGAGCCGCCGAAAGAAGTCGCAGATGTGGGCGGAGCGAAGGGTGGAGTTAATGGTAGTATCTTTAGGTTGAGATGGTAAGATACGGATTAGGTCCGGTTGTTGTTAGTTATGTTTGATGGAGGAAAGGAGGGGAGAAGGAGAGCGTCTAGTTTTAAATCGGGGGCGGGGCTGTCGTCGAATCG
Organism: Perkinsus marinus ATCC 50983; assembly: GCF_000006405.1. Taxonomy (NCBI): domain Eukaryota; phylum Perkinsozoa; order Perkinsida; family Perkinsidae; genus Perkinsus; species Perkinsus marinus. The sequence goes on along the minus strand of NW_003205919.1, from coordinate 1,392 downwards.
CGGAGGAGGGAATGTTGTTGGGAGTAGATTCAACTCGAGGAAACCAAGTCGTCAGGGGTCGTCTGCTAATGGGGAAGGGAGAAAGCAGTCTTTGGCAAGCAAATATTTGTCAAATAAAAAGGGGTATGTATCAAAAGGATGGTAGTAATTGGGCATGTTTTGAATCTTGCATGGTGGGACCTAAGATACGATGCGATTGTTGGTTGAAGAGCTGTTGGGTTTTGGTGGGGAAATCGATTACGCGATCGATTTGGTGTAGGTGTTTTTGATGATATTTTCAAATGCGGAATTCTGCTCAACGTATTCTACAGGAGTGGGGTTGGAGACGCGCGCGTTGTGGGAAATTGGAGAAAAATTGGGAGGAAAAATTGACGATTTTAAAGGACGACCTCGACAGAGAATTTATTTTGATTTCGATGGTGGAATTGAGAAGATCGTGAAAAAGGATATTTATATACAGGAAAAAATATGTTTGAATATTCTGGTGATGCGCGCTGAAAAAATCGAACCTGTTGGAAAAATTTGCGATAAAATTTGCGAAAAATTGGGAAATTTGGATTGGAATAAGATTGGTAGTAAAGTGGAATTAGCCATAGGAGATGAAATCGATCACGTGATCGATTTCAAGGTCGAAACTCAGCGCAAGGGAAAGAGATTTGCGGAGGTATCTTCATTCGAAATCACTGCTATGGTGGTGGAAAAAATTTCGCATGTGAATTCGAATTTTCGATGGCGAGCACGAGTTCAACCGAAACCGGCGGTTGTGATGAGAATATTCATAAATGATGATTTTATATTGGTGGATTTACCGGTGATGGGCCGAATCGATCAATCGGGCGGGCGAAAATGCGTCGGTTTGGCGAGTCCTGTGGCGTGGGTGATGAATCGGCAGGCGAGATGGGTGAAGGAAAATTTGGGATGCGAAAATTTCCGGAATTTGGTAGTTTTGGATCCATTTTGTGGTACGGGGGCAACGATTTTTGAGCGGAGCGAAGCACGATGGGGAGTTGGAGTTGATTGTGAAAAATTTCAAATGGAAAAATTTTCGGAAAATTGTGCGTTTTTGTCTGAGGTTGGAGTTGATGGAATTTTGGGAGATGCAAGGCGGTTGGGTGCGAGAAAAAATATTTTTGATATTATCGTTTGCGATCTCCCATTTGGTGTAAAATGGTGTGCGGAAAATTGGGAAAAATTAGAGGAAATTTATCGAAAATCGATTGCCGAATTCGAGAGAGTTTGTGAGAGTAGTGGAGTTATGGTAAGTGAAATCGATCACGTGATCGATTTGAGCGTATCTTTTAGGTTTTGCTCACGAAGGAGTCTCTGGTCGAGTTGGTGAAGGAATCGTTATCGACGTTTTGGGTGGTAATTCATGTTAGAAAAATTATATTG
>NW_003216505.1:0-1178 GCF_000006405.1 Perkinsus marinus ATCC 50983 | reverse complement strand
TTCGCTGTCTCCTGTTACCAATAGTGGACCACTGCTCGTGGTAGCGGAGTAGTCGATGTAGTTCTCCATCCACCATCGCATCACCATGACTGCACCATTAGCGATGCGGACGAAGGGTGAAAGTTCCACCGTGAAATACCATTGTGCTTGTATGCACACTTCAACCTGGATGCACTCGTGCGTCGCTCCGCTCATTGTGCGCGTGAGGTTAGACTATTCGGTGTAACATCGCAGCGGGTGTATCCTCTGCTGAATCAGCATTACTGAGCAGTATTAATATACTGGGTCACTACTTTTTATCACAGAACCCTCCGCTCAATTGAGGCGCGGACACCTCGTTCTCAGCGAATGACGTCTGCGCTCGACAATATGCCACTCGACTAGCAGGGACACTGCCCGGCAAGCGAAGGGACATTACCACGAGACATGATCAACCTCCGTAGCATACCCTGGAATGAGACTCGCATATGATAGCTGAGCCTTGCCGAACTGTGAGGCGCGGTTGGGGATAGATCGCGGGGATGTTACGTAATAACAATATTAGTTACATTATGTTACGATGACACTCATCTTGTTTTCGTTACCCGGCACGTAAGATTCCGACAGTGAAGCTTGCAAAGGATGTCTCGATGGGCAGCGTAAAGTAGCTCCTGAGGGCAGCCTCTGCTGGAGTACTCGTTGATGGAACCAGGATATCTCAGCGTCTGAGTTCCACATCAACCGTGCAACCCGTGCCGTACTCGAATCACGTCGTGATGATAGTCACGTCTGGTAGTGTAATGCAACCGTGACAACGCTAAGGCACGGTGCCGCCTATCGGCATCAGCATCCGTAAACTCTCAAGGCGGGCGACCTTCCAGACTCAAAAGGTCGCTTAGTGTTTAGCCCTTGAGGCTCAGCGATATCTACCAGATATCGCTGAGCCTCGTGAGAAATGCGCAAGGTTTGCGCATTTCTCATAAATGCGCCGCAAACTCATGACGATGCATGGGGAGAGGTGCCGTGTCCTCTTCAAAGGGATACCAGCTCACGTCACAAAGCAAGGTATGCCCCACCGTCTTGCAGAGGAGTATACGGGTTTAAAATGCTGAATAGCGTCGCCATGATAGCGACAGCTACTCTGTATTCTTGCAGAGATGCACAAAGGCATACAATGTTTCATAGCGACAGCTAATAGT
>NW_003199846.1:0-1386 GCF_000006405.1 Perkinsus marinus ATCC 50983 | reverse complement strand
ATGACGTTCTCGTCGCCGGACTGCACGAAGGATACCACCGCCAGCTTGAAGCCTTCATAGTCCAGACGTCCGAGAGGATCGACAAGCATCTTGGCGAGTATGGCAGCAGGTTCGCAGAAGCCATTGGAGAACTTCTGTACCAACTCACTATCGGGAATGTCGGCCTCAAGAAGAGATCGTCGGGTATGCACGAGCTCTTCAAATCGCAGAGCGTAGTCCTGAAGAGTCTCATTAGGCAGCTGTACAACCTTTTCCCATCGGCTGCTGAAGGCCTTCAACTCGTTAGGCGTGAGGTAGATGTCGTCGAGAACATCGAATATGGCAACATGTCCGCGTTGGACTCGATCAGTGCTGGACACACGCCGTCTTATGCGAGACCGTAGTGAGGGTTTGAGACAAGCCCATACTATCTCAACGCTCACCTCACGTGAACAGTTGTAGTTGTCGATCTCATCACAGACCCGGACCCTCCAATCCGCATACGCACCAATGTCGCTCCCGTCGAAGTAGAACTCCTTCAAGATCGGTTTACCAAGTAGGGTGTTGACCTGCTTCAGAACCTCATTTTGGGATGACTTGGTGGTATCGGTTTTAATGATCAAGGGACGGACTTGGCTTCGGAGTGCATGCTGCTTGGCTTTCGTCCAGTGAGATGTGGATATCTCAGTCACAGGGGAATCTTCGTGTTCTCGAGATAGATCGGTTTGCTGACCCGGATAGGACACTCTCGAGGGCACGATAGTCTCACGGGGGTGGGCCGACTTGCTGGATCTCGCTGTCGCTATCTCGCGCTTAAGATCACCACGAGTTGGCAGCGGGCAATCATCGGGTACGGCAATGCGGTACTCCTGGGATACCTTGTCGATAAGGCATCTGGATAACCATTTGGCCGTTGGCTTCACCCAAGTTGGTGTGCTTATGTCTAGCAGATTATCATCTGCGATCCGTTCGCATGTACGGACCATGTCCTCGAACGCAACGTTGACGTCGGTTGGGGTCTCAGAGGAGCCATGCTGAGTGCTGTCTTGAGTCGGGAATGTACCACTGGCTGTGGTGCCCGCTCTGCCATCACTGGTTTCACTCGATGTCGGAGCCGTAAGGGGGCCGGCAGGGAGTGGTGTGGGAACCGTGATGGCATCGACACAGTCACGCATGGTCAACCTGTAGTCCTTGGTACCAGTCTCGAGGTCGATGAAGCACTTCGCGAGAGCAGTCTTGTTGTCGACCAGTAGTTCTCGGCAGGCAGCCCCCAATGTTATGAAGGACCCCGAGACTATAGTACGCGACGCGGATGACGTTGCAGACATAGCAATAATGGAGTGAATCAATGGTGAATATACAAACATCTACGGGAGACGGTTACAGACGTTCCGTCGGTTACAGATA
>NW_003203330.1:0-1560 GCF_000006405.1 Perkinsus marinus ATCC 50983 | reverse complement strand
ATGTATATCTGCAGAACTATTCAGGCCCTAGCCTCATTGCAGGAGACGCAAACTGTGCCTCACCCATGTGGTGCCCACTAGACCAAGGCTCTCCGGATGCATGGCGAGAGGGGGATACCTTCTCAGATCTTATACTATCGCATGGCTACCACTGCGACAACAAGATAAGAGGGCCCACATTCGAACATCTCGGTGGGGGAGGTTCGTCCTGGATTGATGTTACCTTCTCCCGAGGCCTGGAGGTATTTAACTGGGAAATACTTCCAGACCGTGGCCTCTCCGACCACTACCCTATCATCTACGACTTTGCTCTCACTACGGAGCCCCTTTGCCCCAAGTCTCACCTCGCACAGAACGAGCTTTCGGATTTCTCTTTCTACTCTTGTGACTGGGAAAAGTACAAACAATTTCTGCAAGCTGCAGAACCTACAGATAGGCAGGATATCAACAGTGGAGCTAGTTGCGAGGTGGCCTTGAACCACATCACATCCAGCATACAGGCAGCTTTCAAGAAGGCATCGCGCAGGAGAAAGGAGTCCAGTCTCCCATCATCCCGTTTCGTCAAACACCGAAACGACTGGTGGGATGACGACCTCAAGACTAAGAGAACTGAACTCAAGAAAGCAGAGAGAGGGCAGGACTCCGAACTGAGGAAGAAGCTTCGTAATGAATACCGCTCGGCCATAATCAAGAAGAAATCGGAGGCCCTAAACAGGGCTTTAGACTCTATCGAGACAACAGGCGATAACAAGGATATCTTTAAAGCCTTCAAAAGCCGATCCCCATATACCCCACTGACTCCGTTAGAAGGATGCGCTGGCATGGATGAGACAGCCGACCAGTTCGCCGATTGTTACCTCGGAGACTTGCTGGAGCCACCACAGAATCTTCTCCGGGCTACTGTGCTCCCTCTCAGTGATCAGGATGCAAGATTTGAGTTCACGGCCGATGATGTTAAACAAGTGCTGGATCAAAGGAGGAGCAAGTGGGATAAAAGCCCAGGCACAAATGGCGTGAGGTTGAGGCACATTGGAGCGGCCCCTCAGTGGGTCTTAGAGTACCTAGCTCGAATAGCGAATTTTTCGCTGAATGAGGGATATGTAAGCCCATCATGGAAATCATCGACAATCATTCTCCTCCGAAAAAACGGCCGGCCAGAGAATCAGGTGAAGAGCTTCAGACCGGTGAGTCTGAACTGTTGCATTGGGAAAGTTATTGAAGCTCTGGTTATGCGTGAGCTATCTCCGCAACTGGAAATGGTGAGCAGAAGTGGAAGACAATATGGTTTCGTAAGGGGTGGCTCTACCATCGAGCTGGTACGGAGCATGATCGACTTCCAGAACAAAACTCCACACTGGGCAACAATCAGCGTGGACTTCTCCGATGCATTTGGCACCATCAAACACAGTGCCATAGCCGAAGCTCTTAAAGAATTTGGCACGAATGGACGTCTCATCAACTGGATATCAAGCTGGCTGAATCATAGGAAGTCAAGCCTCACTATGGGGACGGAGACTCGGACCAGATACAGGTCAGAAGGCCGAGGATGTCCACAAGGAG
>NW_003216527.1:0-1160 GCF_000006405.1 Perkinsus marinus ATCC 50983 | reverse complement strand
CCCGACACAAGGGACCAGGGCCTGGTCAATACACACTAAGGGATGGCGATTTCGACAGGTTCAATTTGGAACCTGTGGGATGGAGGTAGGCGTTCGCTAGTAGTGACCATGAACATGCATTCGCAGACCGCCCTGGATGGCTGAACTGGAGGAGATGAGAGCTTCTCAACGGGCTTCGTGACGGAAGTAGTCCCAAGCTGAGCCACAACCAGTTGACTTATTTGCACCATATTATGCTCCTATCTGCCGTCACTAAGTAGTTGTTGCGTTGTTCCTGGGAGTACGGGAAATTCTGCCAACTAACACAAGCTGCAAGTTTGAATACAATGAGACACCACTTGAAGTAATGGTCATGCCATATGTGTCCGCTCACGTAAAGCTCGGAGGTATTCCTTCATCTCCGCCTTCAGTCCCTTCTTGACTGTCTCCAATCCCTCTGCATTGACTCGATCCCTCGTGTCGTCCCTTTCAGCCGAATCACGTCCACAGACAACCGCACAGTCTTCGTTCTCGGCACTTCCGTTATGTACGTCGTCAACCCTTGGTGGCGGGTCGAAGTGCAGGTCGCGAGGCTTTTCTTCGAAGACTACATCCCCCTTTGATCCCAGCCATTCCTGGCCCTCGCTAGGAGCATCGTCTTCATCATTACACTCATCAACAGTCGAGTAAGGATCGGGTTCGGGCAAGTTGAGCTCTTCTCGCCTTTGACGTTGTATTTGCCGTAAGCCCGTGACCAGCTGAGCCATGGCATTCCTCTTCTCCTCCAAGTATCTACAATCGATGGTCCAACTCTAACGAGGATATTATCAATACGCTTTTCTGGCACTGATCTCTGCATTGGTCCCACCCTTCACGAAGGCTTCAGCGCCCGCCCTCTCCTCTCTACTCACAGGACTCTTATCGATGTATGTGAGGGAAGGTACAGCTGCGATGACCCGACGTCTATAGTGCCGCATTTGACGAACGTAGGGATTCCCTGATGAGCTCGTCAGAGGAGCACATTGGCCGACTCACCGTATGCATAGAAGTCGTTCAGTTTTGGACAACAACTCTGCAGAAAACTGATCAACTCCGTTCCGTTCTCCATTCCCTCTGTGGGTGATGCCTCCAACAGATTGTAGCTTACATCAAGACTCAGTAGCCAGGGTATCTGACCCACC
>NW_003203013.1:0-1204 GCF_000006405.1 Perkinsus marinus ATCC 50983 | reverse complement strand
CTTATCGTTCTCGCAGGGTTCCGCTCGGAAGCGAGAACCTGTTTTATGCAACCAGAAGTTTACGGAGTAATCAGTCGTTCCTTCACCAGAGCTCGTTGTGCGTATCACTCGATATAAAAAAGGCCACGTTATGAACAGCATTAATAACACTAAGGACGTTCCAGAGAAAAAGGAGTTCGCTTTGCACAGGAGCGTAGGTTACTTGTATATATTTTACTACCAGTTTGAGGGCTTGTTGTCAGTCTTCTGAAGGGTCGGTAATTTCTGAGACCACAGCCACTAGTAGTGATGTTGTTGACGCTGAGAAGGTCAGTAAGTGGGACTTGAAGACACAGACGCCACACGGAGGGCAGGTAGGCTTTGGTTGTGGGTGGTGATGGTCGTTTATGGTGTTGCTCGTCAGGAGTGGTCGGAGATCGGCAACCTTGTTGAGGACTTCTCGGTCACCACGAATGGTCTTGGTCCGGTATCTGAGGCACTGGAAGCTGCTAAGGAGGCGTTGCTGAGTAGCGTTGTGAATTTTGTGGCGCGGTGAAGTTACCTTTGATGGTCAGCCATCGAGCATTATCCTCCGAGTGACTTCGAGCCAGCAATCACTGACTTGGCCGAGTTCCTCTCTCCTCACGACTCAGCTGACATGCGCTCCCGTCTGCTGTTGGGCAACGGCGCTAGTGAGATGATCGATATGATATCGAGGTTGGCCCCGAAGGGTCAATGGAGACCGGGTGAGCAAGAATCTTCGTTTCACAAGATGCCTGATATCTTTCGACCGTTTCATGTACTCGTGCCTATTTCTCTGATGGACTTTCCACGTGTTCCAACTCGACTACTCAGTTCTTCATGTCATTTTTTTAATTCAGGTCCATTCACCACTCAGTATCAAGAGTATCGTCGGTCTGCAACCAACGCTGGTCGTGCCGAACTGCATTGGTCTGATGGTGGTGCTAAGCTGACGAGCATTGTGAACCCCTGCAATCCCACAGGCGACTATATGCACGTTGAGGAGATCAAAGAGTATGACTGCGAGGAGAGTCAAAGTCATAGTGTTATTAGGTACATCTCTGAGACGTGTGACGGCAACAGTTGGGTGGTGGTTGATGAGTCTATGCAGCCTTGGGCGGGCCCTCATTGGCGTGAAGACTCCCTTACTAGTCAGAAGGAGTTTATACAGGAGATCCAAAGGAAGAGAGGCATCAGTGTAGGC
>NW_003202874.1:0-5566 GCF_000006405.1 Perkinsus marinus ATCC 50983 | reverse complement strand
TGTTGTAATGCTACTCCTCAATGCTGCTGTTATTGATGATGTTTAGAGAGAGGAGCTTAAACTGAAAGCTGAGTTTGATAAGCTCCTAGATGAGAATGATGCTCATCAATTCTCCAATGCTCTTATCAAGATATATCGTCGTAAGATAAAGAGTAAGGAGTGTAGGGGTAGGGGGAAGAGATGCATGGAATACTGCTTTAGGGAGGTCGAAGAGGGATGGTCAACACGATGATGATAGTAGTCTTGATTCTGACATCAACTCTGCTGCTGATAGGTGAAGTGGTTCTATAACTAGCTCTTAACAATGTATTCCTCAGTGATAGTGATGATGATGATGAAGACGATAATGAGGAGGCTGATGTGTGCCCATCAGGCTGTGACTCGGCTGTCTATGATGGGGTAAGGGGGCATCCTTGGGGAGAAGGCTACATAGGGACAGGTTCTTGAATTGCGGAATAGGAGGCTTGATATGGAAGAGGCATTGGGGGAAATACAGAAGATTGTAGAGGAGTCTAAGAAGAGCCACACCAGACTATTACAGAAGGAGAAAACATTGAATAAGGATCAGACATTGGCTGAGGAGTAAGCAGCAATGCTCATGATGATAATAGTAGGGTCATTGTTGTAATGAGTATAGGAAAATACAACACTTCCAAGCCAATAAGCAACAGAAGCTAAACCAACTACATAGAATACTGTCGCTGAAACTATCACAGATTAAGTGAGGGCAGCGGCGGCCCGACCCCTTGCCGAGTAGTAGTATAGTTTTAGGTGCATATCCGTGGTGGAGGATAATGTGGAGTCATCAGGCCTCGGTCGGTATGCTCTACTGTCTGGTCAGACAATCCGCCTACCAGAGAGCCTTGATGAGGAGGGTCAGGTAGGAGGGGAGTGGTGTAGTAAGGAGGAAGAGGAGGAGGAGGAGCTATGTTGTAGGTAGTGTTCACTAACACAGCACTGGAGAGGTTAAGGCAACGTATTGTTGATCTACATCGAGAGAAGGCCGAGATCAGGAGGCAATATCGTAATTTAAAGATGATGTATGGTGCTAGGATGAGGGAGAATAAGAAGGTAGTAGTACTCCTTCTTAGGGGGTGTTGGTGACTATAGATGGTATAGATTAACGAGGCAAAGAAGGAGCTGGAACGGAGGTTGGAAGATATTCAGCAGCTCAAGTTTGGGCAGTTGGTTGATATTGACGATCTAGAGAAGAGTGGTAAGTTAAAGTGGATGCACTGGGGTCCGAACCTGTGCTCTTTGTTAGGGATGTCTCGAGAGCAAGAGGAATTGGGAGATCGTCTCCGTGAAACGGAGTTGCGAATACAGAAACGACTCGCTAAGTGGGAGGAGAAATTGAAAGAGGAAAGGTATATAATTTTGGAATGAAGTTGGTTGATCTGGAGTCTCTCTCTTATAGGCAAGTTTATGTTGAAGTAACCAGAGCCAATACTAAGGTGATGGAGGATCTGGTTAAACTCGGCCAACGCCGAGCCTCTCTTGACACCGAATTAGACGCTAGGATGGATCGTATTGCTCTTGATGATGAAGTTGGTTATGATGGGAATGAAATCGAATATGAAAGGATGCAAGATCTGTTGAATATGCAGGTAAGGAGGCGACTGGACTCGGTATTGTCCCTATTCATCCTCAGCGAAAGGAGATCGTCACCTTACAAGCGGAGATTGAGTTATTCCGTCGTAAAGGAGGACATGTCTTTGCAATGGCAACATCGATGGCTATAAAGAGTACACCTCCTCCCCAATAGGGACTATCCATAAATACCTTATAATAACCATGTCCATAGACGTTATTTACTACCACTCTGTCGTCGTGTTGTTGTAAGTGGGAACTCTGAAACAAAAACTATCATATGGGATTTGGAGGAACCCTATAATTATGCTTATCGCAGGCAGCAGAGATATGTCAAGGGTTATGTTCTTATGAAATATAATTTTATCTTACTCTGTCTGATCACCATCGGGGGATGGATGGTAGCTCTGATTGTATATAGCAACGGTTTAAGTGGCCATTAATGAAACACATCGTCGATACATATCGAGACCTTTACTTCTTCCCAACCCTAAGTAGCGAGACGCAATTACAGACCTTCACCATAGTTACCTCGGGTGTGAGATAAAACTCGGTGAAGATGTTGCCCTCCCGACCTCTCCCTAATGATATCACACTGAGAGTATAAATCGTTATAATCCTTCACCCATCACTAAGAGTTTGCTACAATTGTAGACTATACTGATTCCGGCCTCGCAACGGTTGGTGAGACCTCAGAGCTTCAAGGGGCTTTAGTTGACCAACTCAATATTAACACAATAGGAGGTATAAAGAGAGACTTGCCTTATGGTGATGATGCTGTTCCTCCGAGCTAAATTATATACCTCAAACAACGCATACATCTTCTCACGGGGACAAGTACAGTGCAGCATGTGCACCAGTAGCGCCACCATGCGTGTCAGAAGCTTTAATAATCTCCCCACAGAGAGGATAATGATGATGCTGCTAAGACAACAACGATGATGATGATTATGATGATCATACTGATAGTAGATAAAGTAGTTGTTAGTATGACTAGAGGTAGTAATAGCAGTAAATGAGGTGGTTGGTCAGCAACAACAAGAAGAAGAACAATACTATGAGACACAGAGACTACCTACTATATACTGCATGGTAGTAGTATATAATATTAACATCATCAGAGCGACAACTGGTAGAACGATGATGATGTTTAGTACCCTACAGCAAACCTTTGCTAATAGAGATAATAAGGATGTCCAGAGAATAGTGCAGCAGCAGCAGCAGAAGGTAGTCTTAGAAGATAATATCTTCTGAATACTTGAGCGTTTAGGCTACTACTAAGCTTTACTGTACTTGTAGCAACAAGCCCATAATGGAAGGGGTATATTGATAATGATACGATATGGTATTATGTATGACAACAACAACATCAACCTGATAAGAATAATGTAGTCAGACATTATCATACAATAACAATGCATACCTTGAGTACCTTCGACTCCTCTCGTTATCATCAACATCATCACCACAACGACTAGTATAATCAATATCATGCAATGTAACAACATACGCTACTGCTTAGAAGCAGCAGCAGCAGTAGCTTGTTGAGCTTCAGCTTCCTTCTTTTGAGCCTGATAATGATTATGATGAGAATGACTAGACTATGCACAAGGATTACCTCAAGAACGAAGCCAACTGGTTGGGCGATAGTCTGGGCTGAAGGGAGCAACTTCGGATCAACAACCTCCTCCTTCTCTGCTGGTGCTGCTGCTGCTGGCTTATCTTCCTCCTTAGCAATGGCCGCATCCTTCTCAAGCAACTCAGCAGGCATCTCAATGCACTGGGCAGAGGGTAGCAACTTAGGATCAGTATGATCGATATCCATTCCTGTATGGGTAGTAGTAGGCGTAGTAGTAGCAGCAGCAGTGTCCTTGCTAGTAGTAGGTTCGTTAGTCTCTTCCGGCTTTGACGAGAAGCAACCCATAATCAACGAGTGTAAAATTACCCAACTACATCACTAAGCTCAGCATCTACTACATCCCAGACCTCTACAATAGGAGTTGCCGTTTCACGTCCCTCCTGCGTCTGCGTGCAGTAAGGGCAAGTAACCGTCGAGTACACCTCAAGTCCCCCGCCTATCCTTCAATGACACTCCCTCTCCTCCACACTTCGATACTACAGATGTAAACAGTATTGTCGCCCTTATAGTCCAACAAAACGCTAAAAATGTCCCCTCGAGCAGTCCTGTGACAATCTCGCTCGCCCTAAATTAATCGACCACTTCCTCCGACCCAACTTGACGGTTTGGACTAAGAATGAAGTGGATTATGGAAGCTTTTATATTATGAGGGAAAACCATCTTGGGGGTGTATCAAACTCGAATTGGGAAACTCTTATGAGCAGCGAGTCATCGGGCTGTGGCATACATCCGAAACTTGATGATGGTACTGTTAGTTTATTATTTCCATCAAGCCCCTCTATGTATGTTTAGACGCCTATCTAGGTTCAGATTAGATTCAGCAGTGTGTATTATCACAGTCAGTTGTGGATTGACTACTATTGGACAACAACAGGGCGTAAGGGGTGTCCTCCTGCAGAGTGTGAGGTGTTGGATCATCAGGCACTACTACCAGGAGCACAGCAATCGATACTACCACCACAACAACAGGTAGTAGTAAGGGGTGTGCGGGGAGATGATGAGGAGGAGGGTGTGTACTATTACAGAACGGTGTGCCCGGGGCTCTACAACAGCAACAGAATGCAATAGAAGGATCACTTGGAACGGTGAGTAGATGTAGTAATGGTGTGGTATGCCATCATCATGCTTTCAGTATCGCGCTCAGCCCCCTCAACCCGTACAACAGCTACCAGCATTGATACCTCCATTACGACAGACGATCCCTCAGCAGCAAGGGTTCGCTCCCATACCCCTATTGGGCCAACTACCACCTGCATCAGCAGCAGCAGCAGCTCCTATAGTCCAACAACAACAACAACCACCAGAACAGGCCCTTCCTGTTGGGCAGCAGTCCTCGCCGATCCAACAGATGCCTCCTGCTGTCGCCTCTCCATTACAGACAACCCAAGCCCAGATCGTTACAGCTCAAGTTACATCGCCCGTACCCGATGCTCCTACTCCTTCTGATGATCCTCAATCCAGCATAGTAGGATAGGCATTCTTCTTATTGGAGTCTTCCACACATATACAGGTTAAGTGGCCTATCCCCTCTGATGCTGCTGCTACTGCTATTACAAGCATCGCCCCTACTCCTATGGGTAGCAATCAGGTTGTACAGCGCTCAGGAAGGATCTCTCAGGTACTGTTGACTCCAAGGGTGGCAACCGCTTCCCTCTATGGGCAACCGTATTAATAGTGGTTAGTGTAGTGATTCTCATCATCGGTGGCATTGGTTTACGATGGTGGATAAGTAAGAGTTCAGCTAGCCCACCGCCACATACCAATACTCGCTGTAGATAAGCGCCGTAGAGAGCGTGCACGAGCTAACGTCCAAGCCTACTACAAAGGTAGGCGACTCGAGAGGTCGGTGAGCCCAACACCCCCAAGCCAAGGGAAGCAAGCCTCTCCTCCTGCACCCCATTCACACTATGCTAGATTTCTTAGGGTTGATGATATAGCAAGCAGTGTACGTCGGATGCATCAAACGTGTTGTAGTTGTTTGCATCCCAGATAGCATCAACATCATCAGCTGAGAGTAATGTTGAGAAAGATCACCATGCATCAACATCACACCATGACCATCGTCACCACAGAAGGTACACAGCCTCTGTTCGCATTCTCTATCGACCTTCCATAGGAGGGAGCCCATTGAGAGCAGTCATCATGGGCAGCAACAGCAGCATCGACATCATCATCATCACCACGATCAACGAAGTGATGCATCTAGTCGTAGCCCCGAGCCAGCTCGAGCCTCGCGTTATAAGCACCGCACTTTGCGACACTAGTCATGATCAACATGTTCTGTGTGATAATCCTATGTTGTGTTTAGAGGATGCCGCGTTATACGTGGATTGAAGT
>NW_003210597.1:0-938 GCF_000006405.1 Perkinsus marinus ATCC 50983 | reverse complement strand
TTACGTAGTAAAGACGATACACGAGAGATATGCAACATTGCCTCCGATAATTAGTCGGTGATTATTGTCAGGGCTTACCCCCAGCATAGGAGTTGGCTTGTCTGCTTGCTTGGTGAGGCGCTTTCGGCTACGTGCCGAGTCGGCCTGGGGATGCTCCGTTGAGCTCGAGTTGGGCTTAACCGATAGATCGTGTGCGTACCTGCACCTATCACCCCACGTACATGTACCTCTTGCAAAGTTTCTACAGGGCTCGGGCCGCTGCGAGTCGCGACCTCTACTGCCATTCTCGGCAGGAGCTCTCATGTGGTTGGCGGAACGCAGTGAAGAACTGACGACTTCGGCGAGTAGTGCCGGATTGGTGTCGGTCAGAAAGCACTGGCGCAATGAGAGTTGGGCATTGGCAGCCATGACAGCTGCCACCCCGCGACGATAGCGGTCGTCGTAGACGCGAGTGGTCACCAAAGGCATAGACCTCGCCAGGGTTATGATACGTGCGCCGTAGGCTAGGATGTCGACCGGAGAGAGAACCTTCGGGTCTACTGTGCCAGCAACGAGTAGAGCGAACCGTAGCAAGCATGAGGACCATTCCGTACTAGAATTCGTACCTTTCATCACCGGGCTCGTAGAGAGACCACCATAAGACTGTCTTTCCTGCTTGAAGTCGGGCAGACCCTCACAAGGCAACTCCGGCTTCTCCATGATATCCTTGAACGGTGCATAGCAGCCATTCTTCGTATTGCTGACGGCGGTGATGACCGAGGAAGAGATTCCGTAGAAGAGGCTTGGTGGAAGGGGAGAGTGGTAGTTCTTGATCGAATGGTTGATTATAGCCTCAACTTGCACCGTCGACCTTTGGGTGATAGCGTCGGATTCGGCATGAAGTTTACGCCTCTTGCGGATTATGGCGCCTACTTCCTCAGCCAAGGACTCAAGTGTGG
>NW_003210689.1:0-1771 GCF_000006405.1 Perkinsus marinus ATCC 50983 | reverse complement strand
CAACACAACAATGAAAGATGGGAGGGTCAATGAATGATTGAAAAACGGAAGAGATTAATGACTGATTGCTATGTGAAATAAGCAATTCGCGCATGTGCCGATACGCTGCGTATCGGCACATGATATAGGGATGCGTGTCATACGCATCCCTATAGTCTATTTTATTTCACTCTCGAAGAGTGTTCCTACTTGAGTTCACTAATACCTATCTTATTATTCTTCCAATCATACAAAAAATAACGTCCAATGAGGCTAGGGAGTCCAATAAACCATAGGGGATAATCAGTCACATTAAGAAGTACGCGACAATAAGCTCGCCCTTGAGCATCCGTTCTAATATCCACATATGCATCAGAGGGGATCTTCACCTTGACGTCTGGACCATCTAGACCCTTCAGAAGAAATTCTATCGGTGGAAGGTGTTGTCGTTGATCACAATTGACGATAAGCTGAGGACCCCTTTGGGTAATCTTCACCTCACTGCTTGATCGAACCTCAAGATCTTTAATGAGGGTAGGAAGAGTATACCTGTGCATAGGTATGAATATGCCCTCTGCTCCAGTATCAAGGATACCATCATCATTCACAGCCATTACAGGATACGTTCCACCTCCAATGGAAAAGCCGGTTACTCGAACATAATTGGGCTTAGTGACCGATACATAGACCAACGGACCTTGATAAATACTAGGATCTGATCCACCGAGCAGGAGTTCCCCTCTTTTATTAGTGCCATCATGCCTGAGGTACATCGAGAAGATATTACTCTCGATAAGCTTCTGTGAGAGAAGTTGTTCTATTATCGGAACATATGATGATTTTGGATCATCTTGTGGTGCCAATCCGAAACTGGCATGAGGGACTGGCACATTGGGAGCGTACTTGTATTCAGCAACCAGACCGAATGTAATAGTGGCACTGACAGCTTGGCCGAAATGGGCCGTTGCAGATTCCTTGAAGATCCTTACTGCGGATCCATCTCCGAAATGTAGTGTATAAAGTTCTCCCTCCCTGCAAGGCTCAGGGCTGCATTCATAACAACCGAATATGATGTCCTTGCACCTCCCTGGATGACCCTTCTCATACCAATGCTTCCAGAGGAAGAACGTCTCGGGGGCGCCGGTGTCAATAAGACCATAGACATTTTGGCTACCGAGTGTTACTTTTCCAACTAGAAAATACACATCAGCCTCTTTCGTCACCTTCTCATATGATATAGGAACTCTTATGAGAGATCCCACTACACCTGATAATAGAGAGGAAAGCAGAGCATGGTATATGATCATCTTAGATCGAATATTAACTACAAGAAATAAACCTTGGCTCACGGATGATCCTAATACGTACTCCTAACTGTACCCAAAGGAGAGAACGGCTGTTCTTCCCCCTCATGTCACATGAGTCATGTGGCGTCATCACGGTTATGTTGCCACCAGATATTGATGATTTTATAGCACGAAATGCGACAACGTTCGAGGTAGGCGCTGTAGCGTCAGCGGGCTCAAACCCCGGAATAACTGGTGGCAACTCAACTCCTCCGCCCCTTGAAGCTGGGGTCTCAAATAGGTTGTGTGAGTTGGTCATCAGCAGATGAGAAATGAAAGGGTACACAGAAAAATCTAGGGTCATAACCCGTAACGAAAATAATGCCTCATGGGAAAGGATGCAATGAACGGGGCTGATCGTGCACGTGTCACGACCGGCGTCCCGATATTGCGCGCGTGAAGAACACAAGACCCTCAGAGAAGCCCTTGGAGTGGGGAGTCGACAC
>NW_003212375.1:0-1016 GCF_000006405.1 Perkinsus marinus ATCC 50983 | reverse complement strand
CGCCGGGGACAATCTCGCCGAACATGACCTTTTTCATTACATCCCCAACAACGTACTTCCGCCTTGCCTCCTTGACCCTTACCCGTATAGTCCGCCTCCCTTGCCATACCTTTGCCCTTGCCAGGAGACCTATGCCACCCTCTCTTGCCCTTGCCTTGGTCTGCACGCATACGCATAGCTGCAGCGGCTATCTCGATGCTCTTCGACCCCTCGAAGCGCGCAGCTTTAAGATGGTCCTTGGCAAGAATAACGAGGGATTCCAACGGCACAGTACCGTCCTCATACTTAGCTAGGACTAAAGCTTTGGCAGTTCCTTGAGGGAGACCCCAGACGAACTGACTGCGTAGAATCTCGCTCTTAGCCCCTTGTCCTAGACGAGGGTGACTTATGTCCAATAGTACCCGAAGGTTAGCAACATAATTATCAATAGGTTCCGTTTCTCCCATTCTTCTCGAGCAGAACGCCGCCCACGCCGTGAGACTATCCAAGCCGAAGGCCAATCTCAACTCGGCCACGAGGAGGTCAAAGTTGTCCTTTTTTCTTGGGAGAGTGGGTACGCCACGACTGCTGCCCTACCCTTGAGGGCTGACTTGAGAATACCCGCTGCCTTGGCTCCAAACCTCTCCCGCTCAGCAGGGGTAGCATCGACTCCTGGACGAATAAGGCCTCTCAGTTGCAGAGAGGTATCGAACTTCTTTAAGAAAAGTTCAACGCCAGTGTTAACATCAGAGGAAACATCACCTTCTCCAGAGAAGCGCGGACACAACGAGGACAACTTCCTGTGATCATCTTCTGAAGATGATCTTCACCTTCAGTAGACATGATGTTCGATTCTCGGTTCCAGTACCAGATGTTGTAGAAGCTGGCGGCCACAGGGACGAACACCACAAGAGAAGGATGGTAGAAAGACTTCTTAATACCATAGAGACTATAGGCTATAGTCTATAGCGTAACGAACTAGCTATGCACGTAAAGAGTACGAACAGCGCAACTACCAAATACTCTGAGCATACGTG
>NW_003201105.1:0-917 GCF_000006405.1 Perkinsus marinus ATCC 50983 | reverse complement strand
TTTTCACAGAGTATTGCGCCACTTCGCGTCAAATGGCGAAACTTCAGTGATATGTTTATATTATAAGATGTTATTAGAGTGATAAGGCCACAGTAGCATCACTGTCATTAAAACAGGTTTGGAGGCTTTGGGAAAGGAGGTCGAATACAAACTACTTGAAATGGACTTTGATGCATGGTGTCAATTACTGCAGGTAAACGGTAGTAGGCTCTACACCTTTTCCCGATCTGTCCCAAGGATTTCTGGTGATTTATATTTTTCCATACTCGTTTCATACATCGCCGTTGTGGTAGATCTAGACTCTCCATTATCCATCTCAACATCAAGCCTTGAAGAGCATGGAGACGTATTATTAGTAATAATAATATGAGTGGGAGTTTATCGGCTGAAACAATATTATCACATACCATACATTGAACACCTTATCCTCACTCGTATGATTATATTAGCAGAACTAGTTTCTTGTTAAACTAGATCGGCAAAATGTGTCGTATACTGTGGCTATACCTCAGGCGTTTGCCCCGGGTCCATGTGCACCGAGTAACTACCATAAAGTGGCCAACTTGGCCTGTGTGCATCTCCGTCGGGCCTTTGTGAGTGATGATAGTGGAGTGTCCTTCAAACAGGCGGTGGGCGCGTGTTACTCCCTTGCTAAGCATTGGGACTTCCCGAGAGACCACGCGATGGAACTGATGGAAAAAGTGTCAAAAAGCATCAGAAGCTTTCCCGTCACGTCCTTAGGGGATGCCGGGAGTATCGCCCACTTATGGTCAGTGATGAAGGTCAGCGACATACCACTCTTCCATCACTTGCTATCTTGCATTTCCTCAACGCCTAGTAGTGATATCCTTCCGGTCCAATTACGGAAGCTGGTTTTGGCCATACGCCTCCAGCAGGGCCTCGATGACGATATAGTA
>NW_003216874.1:161895-185846 GCF_000006405.1 Perkinsus marinus ATCC 50983 | reverse complement strand
GGGCTAAACAATATCAAAGTCGTATAGATTGTTCCCAGACCTCAGCATATCTCTAAGCATCCACTCCTAAAACATGACACTCGTCCATGGGTCCCTTCGCTTCTCGAACACGAACTGAGACATGGACGAGACTACCGATGTCCGTGTCACCATGATCATTCGCTCAACTCATACTTGCTGGGCTTCGTACGGATCCCCAAACGGCGTACATATCGAGATCGACGACGAGTGACACGCCGTCAATTACAAGAGATCAGAAGCAGTAGATGTATTCTACTTTTATTCGGAATTCTGTGTCACCAGTCACCAGATGATATGAGCTCCGTTCGTGCCAATGGATTGTTCCCATGCCGAGCCAGTAGGCAGAGCGAATTTCAGCGCATCAGGCGGCTGACCCTAAGAGCATTGCGAAGGAATGTCGACGTTATGTGATGAGCCTAAGAACGGTGGCAACATCCCTGTATGGTGTGTTCCTCCTGCGGCATTGATGGCTCATTCAAATTTATATTCCCTCCTCACCCCTGCACAGTGTTGACCAGCGTTCGATCATCTTTGATCTCACTTCGTTGATCATGAAGCCGAAGCTACGAAGCACTTCTTCACGGGCCAACATTGTACTAGGGTGAGGGCGTGTTAGCATATCTACAATGACTTGAGGTTGTGCTCCACCCAAAAATTCTAAATGTGCTCTTGGATGGCCAATAATGGAAAGTGCCCCTACGGCATATGTCACGTGTTCCTTCCTATTGAGATCCGCTGTTACGAATTCGGGTAGGTCTCACCAGTCGACACAGGTCCTGAATCGTCTAGCTCAGAAGCGAAAGTCTGTTTTTGTTTCCCTGTCTCTACGTCATTCAAACTAAGCCTTAATTCCCTCTGTTTTGTGACATTCACATTCAGTGACATTCGAAGTCGAAACGGTTTTGCTCTAAAGCCAACTAACGCATGCAGCCACTATTACTCTGCCTCTATAATCGGTGAACGAATCTCTTGTGGCTCAAGAAAACTATAAAAAAAGAATGCTGCATCGAAGCTCAACCTGATTTATCAACGCGCTGAGTAGATATGCTTGTGATAGTGAGATCGCCGATCGGTGAGATCGTTCTGGAATGTGAGGTTCTTTGGGAACTTCCAAAGCTGAAGATCTGCATGACGTCTTCGTTGGAGCCTTCAACAACATCAGGAATTTCTGCACTGAAATTGCTGATGCAAGGGCAACACGAGCCGTCACCAACTACAACTGCCATCGACTTCGAGCAGCTAAACGACCGAATCTGCCGTGCATTGTGAGACCCGTAGAAGTCGATGACGCACTTCAAGCACCTGAAGAATCACCAGAGCCAGGCAGTGAGGAGAGTGATAATCTACAACTAAGTAGCGATTCGCTGCTCAATATGAACGTTGAGAGCGTGCGCAGTAACACACATGCGAGTTATCAAGGTATTGGCTAATCGAGGAATGATGATTCGTAAATAGCGGTCAGAAGTTGTTCATCGTAGGAGTTGCTAATAGTAGTGATAATGATGACGGTTGTATTGTGTATCAAGATGGGTACGCAGGGAGCTATACGGTGGCAACAGCCCTGTATGGTGTGTTCCTCCTGCGGCATTGATGGCTCATTCAAATTTATATTCCCTCCTTACCCCTGCACAATGTTGACCAGCGTTCGATCATTTTTGATCTCACTTCGTTGATTACGAAGCCGAAGCCGAAGCTACGAAGCACTTCTTCACGGGCCAACATTGTACTAGGGTGAGGGCGTGGCAGCATATCTACAATGACTTGAGGTTGTGCTCCACCCAAAAATTCTGAATGTGCTCTTGGATGGCCAATAATGGCAAGTGCCCCTACAGCATATGTCACGTGTTCCGTCCTATTGAGATCTGCTGTTACGAATTCGGGTAGGTCTCACCAGTCGACACAGGTCCTGAATCGTCTAGCTCAGAAGCGAAAGTCTGTTTTTGTTTCGCTGTCTCTACGTCATTCAAACTAAGCCTTAATTCCCTCTGTTTTGTGACATTCACATTCAGTGACATTCGAAGTCGAAACGGTTTTGCTCTGGAGCCAACTAACGCACTCAGCCTCTATTACTCTGCCTCTATAATCGGTGAACGAATCTCTTGTGGCTCAAGAAAACTATAAAAAAAAGAATGCTGCATCGAAGCTCAACCTGATTTATCAACGCGCTGAGTAGATATGCTTGTGATAGTGAGATCGCCGATCGGTGAGATCGTTCTCGAATATGAGGTTCTTTGGGAACTTCCAAAGCTGAAGATCTGCATGACGTCTTCGTTGGAGCCTTCAACAACATCAGGAATTTCTGCACTGAAATTCTTGATGCAAAGGCAACACGAGCTGTCACCAATTACAACTGCCATCGACTTCGAGCAGCTAAACGACCGAATCTGCCATGCATTGTGAGGCCCGTAGAAGTCGATGACGCACTTCCAACACCTGAAGAATCACCAGAGCCAGGCGCTGAGGAGAGTGATAATCTACAACTAAGTAGCGATTCGCTGCTCAATATGAACGTTGAGAGCGTGCGCAGTAACACACATGCGAGTTATCAAGGTATTGGCTAATCGAGAAATGATGATTCGTAAATAGCGGTCAGAAGTTGTTCATCGTAGGAGTTGCTAATAGTAGTGATAATGATGATGGTTGTATTGTGTATCAAGATGGCTATACAGAGAGCTTTACGAGATAGATTAGTGATGTCCGTTATTAGAGTGTCAGACGGATACTTTTTCGCGTACACCCGCTGAAAAAGTATCTCCTCGAAGGCCGGGTCCAAAAGGCATGACGTCTGATAGTGGCAAACCGCCACCAGCTATCCCCTACAGGGGATGACGGCCGCGCGCTGTTACGCTCCGTGTGTTTAGCGAAACTGCTAGCTCAAAAATATTTTGCCCGCCCTCCAGTGCTCACAACAAGAACAATCAAGTATTTGCGGCGCCCTCGCAGAACAGAGCTCAGAGCTATAACTAGCTGAGCATGCTAATAAGAATGCGAGCTACATTCGAAACCTGAGCCGGTTGACATCAGCTTTGAGACTAGTCCGTTACATTGTAGGTGTCCAACGACGTCTTTTGATGGGTTTGAGCTGACAAGACCGTCTTCAGCTTCCGTAATGAAAATGCCCAACACGCGCTCCTCTGCACTAAAACAGGTTTTTGATCAACAAGGAGGAGCGACTGCCCGGAGGCCTTTCCCAGAGTTGCTCTCCATGCACCTCTCAGACTCAATCCTAAGAACATTCCCCTACAACGATTTGGAAGCACGTTGAGACGCCTCAACAATTCTTCATGTCAAGGAGCAGTCTCCATCCAGACTGTGAAGTGTTGGGTGGAGAACAACACGTGCTCTACCATTTCAGCGGCAGAGTGGTTTACCGCTTACGATAGATTTACCCTCTTGTGTCGGACGATCCACCACCGTCGACAGCATCTCGACGATGCTAGATCTCTCGGTCAGATGGAGTTTGCTTTTAATAATGTATGGATCACTTTTTGCAAGTTAGAGGCGAAGCTGCTCGGTAAAGCTTTGATTTCAAGATTGACGATTTTCCGGATCATACCCATCCCGGGAGGATACGGTATTCGCTAGGTGTCTTCGGCTACTCTGACTGATCAGCGATATCATTTTACAGTTAGCGGAGAGGAGAGTGAGGCTGGAGTGAGACGGAAGAAGTGCATTGGTGGTGGCACGACCTTCTTGATGAAGCATTAGAAAGTTTGGTAGAGGAATCGGAATCTGCACACAACAGCATTCAATGTGACGAACTTCAATACATGGACGACTAGTTGCACGAATAATTGCTCCGTCAAGTACTTTATTCTAAAGCAAATATCCGGTTCGTTACGCTTTACTAATAGCGGTACATGAGTGATACAACCAGTAAGGAGAGTCTTATGAACACCAATGGAGCTAGAAAGAGCAACAAGCACACGCCACATCTCACTATTTTTATCACTCATAACCATATTGAGGTGTCTATGAATAAGATCACAAGTGTAAATCGTATTCCAGGATTTGAGAGTCCGCCTGAGATGCATAGAACTGGCAATCGGGGCTCCAAGAGCAGTATGGAGGAAGGCCATACAGGTCCAAGTTGGTACACCCAAACCAAGCTCAACCATAGTATTACAACAAGCATCAGGAAAAATCTGTAAAGTAAGGGACTCTAGCCCACTGCTACCACACGTCCGATGATAAAGAGTGGGCGCATGATTCGGTACACTGATGAGGGGGAAGGGACTGCTGCAATAAAGAGCAACACAGCTGTAGCCTGTAAGAAACTATTCAAATTCTGACTGCCGTCTAAGATGCAGCTCAGACGCGAATCAAAGAACTTGCAGACGTTATCATTGTCAGCAGCTAAATGCTACATGACGCAAAATCAGACCATGAACCAAATCAGGACGGATGCCTTCCAGCAACCGTCGATGTCTGAAATGATTTTAACCAACTGTTCGTGTCGAATCCGATTGCACCCCACCCAAGCTTTATCTGCAATACTTCCAAGAAGTAGGCCACGAACAAGACATCTCGGCCATCTGCTTACATACTGGATATGCCGTCGATAGTTATCGACCACTGCGTTGCCTTACCCGAGCGAGCTTGAAGCTACTTCGGAAGCTACCGTGGGCAACAGATCAACTGAACATGTCAGTGACAATCCATGGCCAACAGATTCTCATTGGGATCCGTCTCCCTCCTGTGACTGATGACTCGACTCGTGAGCAGGCATTAAGTAGGAAAAGACGATTTAACCAACTCAATGAACGGATTGTACGCAGCGCAACTGTGCAAGCAT
The DNA here is from genome assembly GCF_000006405.1 of Perkinsus marinus ATCC 50983. Taxonomy (NCBI): domain Eukaryota; phylum Perkinsozoa; order Perkinsida; family Perkinsidae; genus Perkinsus; species Perkinsus marinus. The sequence goes on along the minus strand of NW_003216874.1, from coordinate 181,030 downwards.
ACACATAGTAGCGTGCGATGCGCGCACAACATAGAGTTACCGGACGGATGACATGAAATAGGGGAACATTACAGCAGCAATGGAGCTCTGTCTAATCAATTCGAGTGATCGTGACTTGAATAAGATTCCCGTCTCGTATCATGATTGCAGTTGAAATATGAAGTATGACAGCTTAGGGGCGGAGCACAGTAGAGCTCACTATATCATGGAGGATCTCGCATCCGTCCGAGTCGACAACACAAGAAGGGGAGCGTACAGATTACGTTGACGAACCAAGGGTAATCTATATTTTGACGAGAGCGATGTCGGGCTGGAGAATCATCACATACTCGACGGAAAAACTCAACCCTCCGTAGTGAAGTTTTGTAGTGCTTCAAAGCTGCACCTAAAAAGTCCCACCCAATCACGATACGTGAGTTAGCAATCCACGATGGTTTGCTTACCTTTGTCTACAATGAACGCGAGAACAAGAAAAATAGAGTCATTGCGGTCGCGGTGTAAGGGACACTCACTGTTGATGGGGCAGGCATAAGCGGACCATACGAGAATTCCATACACCTCGTATATTCCAACAGACCAGTTCATTTCTGCACTGTTAGAACAACAGTCCCCGAACGCACAGCAGTGCAAACGCCTCTCTCGCTTTTATCATGGTTCAGCGTGTGAGAGGTCAAGTCTTTGTAGAGGTTCCGGAAACGGTGGGATGCGTCTCGCACTCCCTGGAGAACGACACAATCAAATAAATTAGCTTTTGAAACCTAGCGAACAGCATTGACCCTTAGGCCACCAGTGTTTTCGGAACATATACGGAACTTTGAGCTAATAGGAGTGTGGCGAAGTCGTGGGTTGAAAGTAGCTGTGTTATCAAATTGCGTTCTGCAGTTTCGATGATCCTCTACATATTTGTGTGGACTGTACGACACCGAAAAGTGCTGTAATACAGTCCCACCGCAATTGCATGAAGAACTCTGGACATACACGCACACGTACAGCAACGGTTTGCTACTGACAATAACATGTCAAAAGCTTCAGAGACGCCGTTGATAGCACTCCACATAATGAATGCAACAGCGCAACCGCTGTTTGCGTTAGCCTAACAGAGTAACCCGAAAAAACTTCACAAGGCGGATCTTTTCCAACATCAAGTGCGCACATCTATTCATAGTGCTTAGTTGGTCCTTGGACAAACCACAGCAAGAATTCTGCTCGGAACACGAGGTGGGGAACACGAACATCGCAGTCGTCCCCTTGACTTCTTGTTCGATCCCAACCGGCACCCCACTGAGTGTGATTATCCACATCATCTACCCCAACAGTGTAATCCAGAAATCCATGAAACTCAATATCAATCTTGGTCAGAGCTTTGCATGCCTTTGGGTTGATTTTCTGTTGCGAAAGACCTATTGTCAACAGCGTTGCCACTGGTCTACCACGACCAATTTAAGTCAATTCAAACTGTTAATTAACGAGTTACATGCTACATCTGTTACTTACCGACAGCAGAGTTACGTTTGAGCAGGGCGCTGGCAATAGTTTAGAGTAGAGAGGACGCTCTCGGAGAAGTGAAGGCATCATAGACCTGCTGGGTTGACATGTTAGGGCCTGCTGGGCAGGAAAGTAGTTTATGGTCCACCGAATCAGTAGATGTATTGCAGAGAGAGCAACAATGGCAACGCTTGAGCGAAAGCGGAATAAGGGCTCTAATGGCAGCGCGACCCTCTTGATGAGACATCACAGAACTGGGGAGAGGGAGTGGGATCAGAGTACCGCAGCATTCAACATAATCGATGTTAATGTACAAGCAACGAAGGGCACGTCTCAAAGCGTCAGTAGTTTTCTTAGCAGAAGCGAGTAGGAAGATATCATATGCTTCACGTTTGGCAATAGCAGGATAAAAGGTAATGCAGTCCATCATAAGACTACAAGAAACACCGATAGAGCCAGCAAGCGCCACAAAACCACGCCACATCTCATCCAAGGGGTCACTCATAACCATGACAATCAGGGACTTGTGAGTATCATCACAATTGTGTTCCAGCAAGTCAGAGCGCGCTTGAGATGTGACGCACTAGCAACCGGGACTTGCAGAGCAACGCAGAGAAAGGCAGTTGGCGTCCATCCTGGTAAGCCCAGAGCAATCTTCACAAGTGTATTACAACAGATATCCAGGGACTGGGGCTTGGGAAAAGCTAGATCATGGCCGTAAAGGAAAGCACTCCAGCCAACCGGAAGTCTGATGATCAACAGAGGAGCCATAGTACGGTAGACCGATAAAGCACTAGAGATGGCTGCAATAGCACGCGATTTGCAATGTAAGGGTACCCATAGATTCCTTTTGGAGCTTGTGACAGGAATACCAAGATAGAGAGAATCGAAGGCAACAGAGATATCTTGCCCATTCAAAGAAATTGCAGGCCAAGAAAATTGAAGGCAAAATCACTCGTTTGACGTAACAGAGTACCAAAGGGAACCACGAGACTTCCATAGAGAGATTGAAAATCAAGCACGCAAGGACACCTCCTTGCGGGACTGTACGACTAACAATTAATGGTTTCGAGATGCCACAGCTAGTAGCAATACGGACTTTACGGGGCCTCATCATAGCCGAAAGAAAGGAGCGAAGTCTAGCAATCTCCGAGAGATTGCGAATCAAGGGTGACAGAACCGTAGGCTCCGCAGAATCATACACTTTTCTTAAATCCAAGAAACGAGCAAGCAAAAAGCGCGTGTACGCTTTGCATCAGCTTGTAAGGCCTTAAGAACAAAAGCCTGAGTGATACAAGAGCGACGCTTTCTGAAAGCAGCCTGCTCTCAAGAAAAAACCTCATTAACAATGGAAAAGGTTCTACTAAGGACACATTGTTCGAGGGATTTGAGCATCATCGGCAAGAGACTAATCGGCCGACTGTCTGAACCTCTACTACGTTTAGATTCCTTAGGAAGAAGAATGCATGTAGCCGACAAGAGTTCATCTAGGCTCAAACTACCGTCTAAAACACCATTCAGATGAGATGTAACGATCTCGCAAACGAGGTCATTACAGGAAGCCAAACGCAGAAGTGATCCATGGACTAGATCCCGACCAGCTGATTTGCTAGTGGGGGATCGCTGCAGACAAGACCTAATTCCATTTATAGTAAAATCCCGATCAATCTCACCAATTGCGATAGAAGGCATGATCCACTCCGAAGATGGGATAGGCGGAAACTTGGACTGCCAAATAGCCTTCCGATCTTCAGCACACTGATCAGGGTCTAACAATACGTCTCCCTTATGCCGGCGACGCATCTTGGCTGTTTTCCAACATCCATCAGTATCAGCGGTGAGTTTAATTAAACGGTCACCCCGAAGACAGTTGCATTCAGTACGGGCAGCACTGGCAACTGATCCCAAAACTAAGCCACGGATAAGACATCGGGGCCACGGCCTGACATACTGAATCTAGCGATGGCACTCATTTAGTACCATATTTCCCTTGCCTGGGGAGATAAGGGCAACTTCAGAGGCAGTAGCACGTAACAGGAAACACAAGAAGACTAAGGTCGGGTGCTCATCATCGGTATCGAGTCGACGCATTAGAGTAGCACAGAAAAAGGCTGCCTTCTCAGGCGACGATTGCAGTTGAGAGACCGAGTAAGGTAGCCTAGGCCGTGACTTTGAGCCAGGTGTTGTGACGTTTACAAAACCTGGGAGAGGATCATGATCAGAACATCCTGGGGGGTCGAGGGCATGAAACCGATTGGGGAAGAGATGAGTCAATGACTCAAGAGTTGTTGATGTCCGGCGCCTCCTGTCGTTCCCTTGTGTCAACACGACCCGACATTAGCTGGAGAGATGCGACCCAAACGTACACTGAGACCTTGAGTCAAGATGGCTACGGACTTAGGAGCTAGTAACGCTCAACGATCAATAGTACGGAATGTATCCTATGCTCACACTTGTACGCGAGCACAAGGAGAAAGTCTGTAGGCATGTACAAAAAGGTGACGCTCTCTGCCGCACGGACTGGTCGAGCATCAATATAGTTGACGAGTCTCTGGTTAGGCAACACTTATCAATGAATGCAGTTGACTGTAGCTCAGGAACGATAAAAGGAAGACATTACTCCACCAGATGTACCGCCGAGGTATATCCAGCGTGGGAGTCTGAGGTCGGTAGTGGATGCCCGGGGCAACCCTCACAACACCAATCAGTATCGGCGTCGCGATCGCCCTCGGTGTGCATCTCCTCGGCCTTTCTTCTTGCTTCCAACCAAAGCCTGATCTTCTGCCACGACCGCTTGCAGCAAAGTATGTATAGTTGCCGAAGTCCCCGGGATAGCTGCTTCCAACACTCTGCTCAACCCATCCGCTCTCGTGTTACCTTCAACGTAGATGCAGTAGTCTGGCACCAGCGGACAGACGCAGCATTATCACATTCAATTGTCAGGTTCAACCATTGTTCTAATGGCTTGCAGGACTGGTATTAGGTTGACTGCAGCTGTTGGAGTATCCGAGCGACACTGGCGACCCCACGGAAGAGACTGATCAGCTCTCGTTGATTAGAGTGGTATCTGGCTCGACGAGGAGACCATATCCAGCTGTCAGTCATCAGTGGCACCTCTTCTCCCGATGCGAGGGCCAGATAAACGTAATAACCACCACCCGAGCCACTAGAATCAGTTTGCAGAATCAAGCATCTCGGCTCCGATGATGAGAGTATTGGTATTCCGTGATGACATGGATGCTCAAGCCCTTCACTGATGTAGACTAGCATCTGTTCACGGATACGCCGCCAGCACTCTCGCTGTCTCGGAGTAAGATCCTCGTCATTCAGCATAGTCGACCAGGACGTCGTTCGCGGTATACGTCCGAAGAGTCTTCGAGCTGCGTCACACAACGGCTTGACGTCAGCATGGAGCCCTGCCTTATCCATCCCCAGAGCACCAGCAATACGGTAAACGGCTTGGCGAGACCAGCAGTCCGCTTCTAACAGTTTCTTAGCCTTCTCCAGTCCAGACCGTCGATTGCAGTCAATCACCAGCCCCTTCTGGTCGTAAGAAAGCAAGACGCCAAGCACTGGCATAGACTCTCGAATATAAGGTTGCAGAGAGGCCCCCTGGGATTGTACGGACTGATGGACGAGTATAGCAAATTTCAAGACAGAGATTGCAAATCCACACAGGGATAGGTAAGATAATAATATCGATAGCAAGAATACGATCCTACATGCATCTTCCATTGAGAAGTGTAACAACAGATCATCAACAAAGTGTGCTATACCACTCGCCACCATATCGCATAACGTTGACGTACGGAATGATTGGATTTGTCGTCCGAGTGAACACTCGAGGGATTCCGGACCAAACAGGCATCCAAAGCATACTCGATGTGCTAGGTATCGTTTACCGTTGCCACAGTGCAAGGCAAATCCCGGTAAACAATTCTCATGGTCATAGGTACCACCATTCTGCGGATCGGTTGATCCGGACTGAGAAGGTTTGAAAGAACTGCACAGACGCAACATATAGAAGGCACTATGCACATCTGCAGTTACGACCACAGGAGAACTTGTTACCCGAAGAGTTGCTATCAAATCACATACGAGACGACCTTTGCTCGCTGTTCGAGTCGTTGCCCCATTATCCGGACCTCCCACCATAAACACTTCGCCTTCAGAATAGCCGTAAGGTACATTCTCAGTTGGCTTCCATAGGCCACGACTGACGTATCCCTCGATAAGCTCATCATGCAGCACCCGCGCTTCGGGACAGAGCTTCTCATGAAGACGATGGGCGTAATGCCGGATATGTAGAGGTTTGCTCAACGATGGGCAGCAGATAGACCATGTGTAGCGTTGTCCTACAGGAAACGGAGTCTCCTTCTCCGGCAGCTTGCGTAGCCCAGTCGCATACCCTCGGTCATCGGGCCCGAACGGGACGACATTACATAGGCTTTTGCATAACTCATCCAGAGGACGGACAGCACTCGACGGACATGGTAGGTTGACGAACGAGTCTGCTGATGGTTGGGTCGATCTAAGGTCGGGTAATGGCGTGGGCTCGACGCATCGCAGATAATCGTTAACGTAAGAACATATCGTTGGTTCTGTACGTGACATCTGAGCATCGAATATACAGACGCCTGACAAGAATACCCTTTCGCCACCATCTAAAACAAAGTGGAAGGACCGTTGTAGATCACGCCCCAAGAGGATAGGAGGTACATGTGAGCTACCTACACTGTTCTGGATAGGTAGAATACGAACCTCACACGACTGAGGGGGAGATACGACTTCCCCACTCGAGTCCTTCAGAACTAACTGTCCACAGAGCACCTCTGACACTCGGACGTGTTCTCCATTAGCGACCTTGACGGTAACTGGGCTTGCTTCACGAGGAGCGAGCTTCATACATTCTCCATCTACTCTAGAGATATAAGAGAAACCAGCACCAGAGTCGACAATGAGTTGTACATTATGATTATCGAAAGATCCGACGCTCTCTGCCGCACGGACTGGTCGAGCATCAATAGAGTGAGAACATAGTCGATCTTACGACCTGACCGAGATCGAGTAGGCGAGTCATCACAAAGATGTCTGAAGGGTCCGTCACCAGTGATAAAACCGTGGAGAGACTTTGCACTGCCACTTAAACAACCACCAGCATCGCAAAAAATGTCTACACTAAGATCAGAACCAACTATGACTGGCTTACTTCTTCCCACTACTGATGAGAGAGCCAAAAAAATAGCACCTGACATGCATATGCAGAGCTTAGCACAACACCACATGTTTCGTAGATCCCAACAGCCCAGCCCCGCTCACTCCATTCTTGCACTGTACGGACAACTATTCCTTTCCGCACCGCAATGCCCACTCCACCCTTCCTCTTGACTGGATTAACTGTGAAGGAGGAACATTGTCATAGAGATCCATGAAACGGTGGGAGGCTCCTTGAGTCTCTTGAAGGACTGCACAATAAAACAAGCTGCGTTCGAGGTCTCCCGCAATGAGACGAACGGTGTCAGCTGTAAGCCCACCAGTGTTCCAGGAGAGAAAATGCACCTTTGAGTAGTCAGGTGAGGGGTGACAGGCTCGCTTTGTCAGAGTCTTATTATAGAGTAGGTTAGCCCAGTCAGCGACTCGTATGACCCTCCACATGACGGAGTGAATGACCGGAAAAGGGAAAATCTTGCATTTCATTGCAGATTTGATCGTGCGAAGGAGTGGAAGATGAAGCACACATGCAAACAGTCCCTCTCTACTGCTTGGAGCATACCAACAGCTTCTGAAAGCCTCGTTGTAGGATCTTATGCCTCTTACAGCGGGTAAACTTTGTCGCGAGAGCCGAGGCTGTCCACACTCTTGACCCATAACCAGCACCCGATACAAGAAATGATGCAGCACAGCCAGTGTTCACTTTCGCCCAGAAGAAGAGTCCTACTAATTTCGCTACGCGAACGCCACTTAAAATTGTCCACACACACCAGTTAAGAGTACGGCGCTGATGGCGAGATAGAGAGCAACATGGTCAAAACAGGGGGAAGGAAAAATTTTCCTCGGGTCTGTTGCCGGTGAATCCTTTCCAGAAGGAAAAAAACGCTAAGGGAAAAAACGCTAGGAAAAAACGCTCCACGACCAACTTCGCTGGTTACCTTGTTCTGCTCCCTTTCCTTTTCCTTTTCCTTATCTTTTGCTCTCTTTCGGCTGACATTATGTGCTCCACATGCGTCGGTTAGCCACCTCTGACGGAATTCTTGAGAAGAAGGGTGCCGTGTGTTCAAGAGTATAGGTTCGCCCGACAGGTACTCCTGTAGCTGCGATGCCAGGGACTGACAATCGGTATCGACCGTAAAGGGACTGCCGGGCTGTACAGGGCGATATGGCCGATTTTGCACTGATACGACAGAAATGCCTGGATGTTGCTCGCCGCATGTTCGTTGACCAGATATATACCTGCGACATGTCTATCAAACTGCGCTGTCTGAGCCCCTGCATTGTAGAGAACGAGACCATTATCGCCCGAACAGGGATTCTCAGGTTCTTCGTATACCTCGACAACCAGCCCCGTAGTAGTTCTCAACTTTTTCCTTGCATTTGAGCGAGGGTTAGAGACGTTAAGAAGCTTGAAGTCCACGCCTGAGATATATCAAAACGTCGTGTGGCGCTGAGTGAGCTAAATTGTCCCTCTATCCCTACTGTGCCGAGAGCGCCAAAGATATTTACTTGTTCACGTCGTGAGCGCTGTGGCAAGAGATATTTTCGGGCTAGCAATCTTGCTAAAGACGTGGAAAAGTGCGACGCGCAGCCTTCATCCTCTGTGAGAGGTGGCTAGTAGGGGCTGGTTCCATCAGACGTTTTGCCTTTTGGGCTCAGCCTCTGGGGGTTTTTAGTGGGTATGGTCATGCGAGTCCCACAGTAGTCTTCTGAGGTCCACACCTCCTAAGGTTCTTCATAACCGGATTTTTCCCCCACAGGCCGGTAAATGCATCGAAAAAAATGGTAGAGATTCGAGGACTCCGATTTGGCTAATTCTGAAGGTGGCTAATGGTGGCTTGGTGGTTAATTCTGAAGGTGATGTGAATGATGTTCCTCCTCCTACGATTGTGCAGGATACTGTCAAATGGGAAGTTGTCGACTCTGCTCTGGTGCCTGTAATGCAAGTGGATCTGTTGACTATGACTAACAGTCTCCATGACCGGGAACCTCTTGAGGTGAAAGTAGTCCCTCTAGCTCAGCTGTATGTCGATGTGGCAGGTAGAGAAGTCAAATTCCCCATTGACAGTGGCGCGGGTCTTACTTTTATTGATGAAGTCTTGGCGACTAGGCTCTCCGCTTTGAGCAATCAGTCTTTTAGACGACTTGCACGTGAGCTAAGGGTGGTATTTGGCAATGACCACAAGTTGTTGGTATCCCGAAGATTGGGATTACCCCTAACGGTAATCCGACATGAGAAGAAGGAATGTGTCCTGGTGAGCTTCGTCATCATGCCTAATCTTAACCCTTCTGCTCTGATAGGAAGGCCAGAAATTTGTGGCCTAGCTTTGTCCGTGCATGGTTCTGTACCTACTCAGACAGCTAACGAAGTGGCCGTCTGTAGCATTGATCCGCTGGAGACTATTGAGGTGGCTGATAAAGGAAAACGGCTATTGGCACATTGTTCCAGGTTGGAGGAGTCTAGACCGGAATTTTATGTAGAACCCCTACGTCGTCGGCCTGATCGCGAGAGAAAGGCTATCTATGGATTGTTGTGTCTTATGGAAAAGGAGGACAAGGTGGTGCGGTTACAACCTGGACAAGCATGGACTTGATGAGATTGTCTTAGTTGTGAAGAAAGGTGCAGAGTAGTGGAAAGGCTTTCCCGGTATTTTGGATGAAGAAGATGATGAGCTATTATTGGTTCATTTCAGGGTTACTTTAGACCTGCGCTTTACGAATAAGATTGGTGCGACTACGCCTACTTTTAAGACCAAAAATGAAAGTAAGCTCTCTCAGTATGGCGTTCATGATCTGTTTGGATCTCTTTCTAGTCATCATGGTGCCCTCTTTGGTCGTATTGATTTGCGGGATGCGTTTCATCGGGTGTATATTTCCAAAAAGATGCAACAACTTATGACTACCCAAGTGCTCGATGACCAAGGTGTTGAGGTGATTTTCGCTTGGAATAGATTGCCTATGGGCTATAAGCAATCTTCAGGCTTGTTTGGCCGATCGGTGGAATTGGTGCTCATTGAAGCTCGTAAGGCTTTGAAGGAGCTAAGTATTGACTGTAGTCTTCGTAGCTTTCAAGATCATTGTATAGTAGCCGGACCTACGGCATCGGCCGTGAGTAAAGCTCTAGATGTTCTCATACGGGTAGTACGAAGCTATGGTTTTGAATGTCGGAATTCCATGGTTCAGCGGGTTACTGATCATTTGGTTTTCTGTGGCCATCAGATTTTTGGGCGTGAGAGTGGGCTGCCTTTGCTTACTCCCTCTTCACAGCGACGAGATTTATCTTCAGCTGAAATCGAAGCTGAATGGGAGATTTTCATCAAGAAGTGTAAGTCCTCATTTGCTAAGCTCAAGTTCTTGCGAAAATGGGCTGGTGTATTCTGGTGGTTTAGTCATTGGTTGGGTGGCTTAGAACAAGATGCTCTCCGCTGTCTCAATAAGGCTGAGAAGTATCTGCAGAATAATTATGCTGTGATATCTTTGTACCATCTAACATCTTTGTATTTGGGTGATTGTATTGCTACGTTGATTGTTGCTGAATCTAATGTAGAATCATGGTATGGCGGTATTTTGGGAGTGGTGACTGTGGACTCTGATAATGCTTGTCCAGCTCTGTTTCCGGAACTTGAGGAACGACTTTATGATATAAGTCCTTGTTATGATCTTTTCCCTATGCCTCCTACTGGGAAGATCTATAGAGTTCTTCCAGCTCGGCTCTGTGGTGGAGTATGGAAGAAGAGGGAGCAGCTGAGAAGTTCAACGTGGAGAGAGCGAGGAGCTCAGCTGCAGTGTGCATCTGAGAACCTGGATGCCCTGCGTGGGGACCATGTTATTAGTTCGCATGATAATGCTAATTTTTGTAAGACTTAACGAGATGTTCAGGGTGACTTTGGCTATGCTTCTGAACCGTACGCTGGTGTGGATTAAACGTTGGGGGCTTTTCGAAGCTTATGTTGATAAATGTGTATGGTTGCCTCGTGAAGGGGATGCTCTTTGTTGAACAGATATGTCTGCCCGAAAGTTGGCTGCTGGTGGTTCTGCTGATGGTATGATCAGTGACGTGGAGATCGCGCCTGTTGACGTCAACGATTTCTCCGGACAACTAAAAGTGGATGATATGACGAAAGAAGAAGTGAATGATATCTATGGCTGCTCAGTTGTTTCAGACGACAAAATGCATTCTATTTTCGTGACCTTCTCAGGCCAACCCAGCTATGAAGATGCCCTGTCGTGGTTGTCGTCGCTGCAAAAGGAAGACGAGCAGTTGGCCGATATTCGTGTTTCCTGTGAGAAGGAACACTAAGAAAGTCGAGAGTTCTTGATGGAGAAGGACTGCTTATTTCATCTAGGTCGAGGGCGGGCTAATGAGCCTGTTATCAAACAAGCTGTGTTGCCTGATTGTGGTGGTCTTCGCTCAACTATTTTGGCAGAGTCTCATGAATATGGGATTCATGGCTCTGCACAGTTGTTGTCCGGTATGGTGCAACAAGCTTATTGATGGCCTACATTGCGCAAAGACTGTAAGGTCTTTGTAAGAAAATGTGAAGTATATCAGCGCTCCACTACAGTGCCAACCAAACCGTTATGCAAATCACCTTTTTTGAGGTAACTTGCTCAATAAGGAGAGTTTATCAATGATCTTTGGAGGGTGTACTGATAATGAGAGTGAAAATCGATTGACACCGTTTCAGAACCGTTTCATCATCCATTGTTATGTTATGGGCGCACGAGAATTTCCGGACCCTTTTGACCGACCCAAATCGTTATGCAACTCAATCATGCTGGGCTATTCTAGGAGTATTTAGGTAGGAGTATTTCACAACAAGGACAATTTACTGGTGGATACAGATATCATGCTCGTATTCCCGATGTTGTTGCTCGTTCAGACTCGAGCCGTGGTGACACTGCTAGTATTGCCGATTATCATTTTGATAAGCAGTCCTCGGCTGATGAAGCTAGTAATGTGCGATCTATGGGAGTGACATCTTCTCTACCGTTACCTGCAGGTGGGAAGGTGTTCTCTGGACGGAGTGATCCAAGACCCATATCTCTCTTTCTCAAGGAATGGCTGCAAACTTGTAAACTGTATGGTCTTTCCTTGGATAACTGTTGGAGGTTTCTACTCAAGTGCCTCTCTCCCAGTGGGAGAGAGTCTCTCCCAGTGGGAGAGAGTCTCTCCCAGTGTCAAGAGCGAGCTCGCTGATATGCTTGAAGAAAGGCATCTTTTACTTGAAGGTGCTATAGAGAGTAGACTAGCTGCTGCTGAGACCTTTTTGCGTTCGGCCTTTGACGTAACGAATGATAGTATTCGCTACCGAAATCGTCTGTCGCAGGTTAAACAACAGAGTAGAAAGAGCTCATTGGCGACTACATTGGTAGACTACGAGAAGGTGTTATGGAGGGTAAATGTATTGGCCTTACGATTACACAGGATGAGATCTTGGATAAGTTCGTTAAGGGTCTGAAGCCCAATTACCAGAAAGCAGTCAAGGCTACCTACTCTCACATAAGAGATGTAAACGAGTTGTTCTCTGTGCTCAGTCTTTGGGAGAATGCAAACATTGACTCTTCAGTGAATGCTGTTGCCGATGAAGCAGGAGATCTTGGAGCTACGGTATCACCGCCGACGATTAATGCTACTTTGGAGGTGGCGAAGAACTCTTCATCTGAGGTGAAAGGAGAGAGACCCACTCGATCTAGAGGGCCTCTCAGGTGCTGGCATTGTAGTTATGTTGGGCATGTTAATGATGTTCTGGCCCTTGCAGGAGAGTGCTTGTACTGTAAGGTTGGTGATTCGTCAAGTGGAGGGATTACATGGCTATGCTGCCAGACTTCCAGCTCTACTTGATACTGGTGGCCATGGATCTGCTTATATGAATGCAAATGTGTTCAAGGATATGGTCAAAGAAGAAATACTTGACGGCCATCTTGATCCATGTGGTAATGTGACCTTTGGTAATGGAGATTATGCTCGAGTTTTTGGGTGCTTTTAGTGTGAATATTGAGGACGAGGTCAAGCATGTAATTGTGGATGATGTTGAGGTCAAAGTTATTGAGGGGCTGTCGCCGGATTTTATAATAGGCATTGAGACTATTAAGCGCTCAGTGGATCTGAAACCGAAACTGATAGAATGTCTTGGTGATGAACCCGGTATGAGCTCTGGTTTGGCCCAGATTGCATTGCTTGATGGGAATGGTGATAAGCTTGATGTTCTGCATCCTCTCGATGTAAGGGACAAATGCTTCATTTATCATAGTGAGTCAGGGTTTACTGTCTCGTGTCCTGCCCTCAGTGGTATCTCGGTGATGCCATTTACTGAGTCCAGGCGGAAGCGTAGCCGCACTCGAGAGATAGCGATCCACCGAAGGCTCTGTATTGCAGCTAATGAGAAGAAATTTGGAGCGGCAACTTTCAAGGAGGCTATGGTGATCAACGAGGTAGTCTTGGTTGATAAGGAGCCTGGTTCTAAGGACTCATCACTGACTCAGTCCGATATCTGCTCGATGAGTGATGAACAGATTAAGGCCCGTTTTAGAGTGAACTTGGATCTTAGAAGACTTAATGCTATGCAACTGGTTCCGAAAACGGCTCCTGATAAACCGGGTGGCTATGTGTGGGTTATGAAATCTGATGTCGCATCAATTCCTAGGAGGAGTGGTGAGGTTACTCAATCTCAGGATGGGGCTCTGAGCATTTTGCGATTGCGGCCGCCATCGATGAGAAAGTTAAGATTGACCTAAGTGATGCCTTCTCATCCGTTCATTTGGATGATGACCTTTGGCCTCTCTTTGCATGTAGGACTATTGATGCCAATGGTGTGGAGTGTCTATGGGTGTATACTGTATTACCACAAGGATGGCGATACAGCCCGGTCCTATTTTCAAGGGTGGTGGGGTCGGTTTTGGAAGAGGCCCGTATCATCTGTAAGAAAATGGGACTAGCCGTGAGACTGATCCATTTTCAGGATGATACTCTGTTAGGAGGCGGAGATAGGGATAGTGTTCTCCAAGCAAAAAAAGTCTAGATCCTACGACTAGATCCTAGGAGCTCGAAGGCAACATCTTTGGTGAAGGAGCTTGCTCGTTACTATTTATCGGGGCTGGTTCGCCTCTACGTCCTTGGTAATGGAGAGGGCTGTCAAGAGGCTGGCACGGCCATAATGGTTGATTGTAATAAGGATGCCTGGGCTGCCATCATGTTTCAACTTATCATAATCAAGAAGAGTGAGATTGCGGATATTGGTCCCCGAGCTATAAGGCTGGCATCTCGCTCTTGATGGGTTGGCCATTAATATGTGCTCTGAAATATCTCTAGAGCTGGTCGATGATGAGGTATGTATGCTACTCCCGCTCTCTCTCGATGGTGGTTTAGTGACGGACGAGGATATGATTCGCTCTTCAACTTCCCGTGAACGTAAAGCACAGTTGTTAGCTCTGAATAGGTTCCTTCCTCTATGCACCTCTCCTGTTGTGATGATTGGTGATAATGCTAACACTGTTGGTGGTCGGTATTGGCATACTCTAGAAGCTGATCATGCGGCTACCGAGCTGGATCTTAGGATGATAACTGAATACCATCGGACAGCTGATGCTACATTGTGGGTGCCTCGTCTTTCAGTGGTTAAGCTTGTGGATTCCATGGCAAGGGTCCTACCACAGGATCTTGCCTCTGGTGATGTCACTGAGGTTGATCCTCTGAATATCTCAAGTACTCTTTTACAAGAAGACGCTATTGGTGAGTTTTATTCTGAGACATTGGATGTGCTTGGTGATGATGATGACGATATAGCAATTGAACCATTTCAGTGTCCCCGTTACTGTGACCTAGATGCAGTCAGGGAAGCTCAGCAGACATGTGCTGAGGTTCAAGCTCTTGCCGAAGGTAGCGGCTTCATCAAAGATGATGATGGAGTTGTTTTCCGGGTCCAAAGGTTCAATGCTTTGGGTAGTATTGTTAAGCAACCTGTACTGCCTGTCGACGTCAGGAAGGAATTGGTGATGCAAGCGCATGCAGACTGTCATGCTAACTCGAGACAGCTGAAGTTTCTGCTCTCGGATTGGTGTTGGTTTCCGAAGATGGGGAACCTCTGTCGTTATGTCTGTCAAGCTTGTGGTGTATGTCAAGTGACTGCTTCGAAACAAGGCCGAGAACTGGCTCCATACGGTACTCGTCGTCCTGTGGAGGGTATGGCGGCGACATGGCAACGTGTAGGAGTAGATGCCCTTCATGTTGGTTCAGGGGAAAGCTCTTAACCTGTACTTGCTGGTATACTGCCTACTGTGACTTTCAAATCGTTCCTGATACTAAGGCGGAGTCCTTAGTATGAGGGATGACTTTGATTTTCATGCGTTGTGGATTTCCAAGGGTATGTTAAACTGATGGTGAATTCTCGTCAAGATTGGTTCAGTCTTGGGCTGAGAGTGTGGGCATATCTTGGAATATACATCCCAGTAATCATCCTGAAGCAGGTTATTATGAACGACGGCATAGGATAATATTGGAAGCTTTGAGGAAGTTCGTCCTTAGTGATGGTGGCTCAGACTGGCATGACGAGTTGGTCTTGGAGCAAGTTGAGTGGCTGGTGAATCATGGTGAAATCGGTCAGAGTGGCATTTGTCCTGCCTTGCTATTTTATGGTCGCACCTTGCCAGTTCCTTGTATGAAGGGTGCTGATGATTCATTGGTATTATCAAGGCCGAACTCCGTATTTGACTTGATGAAGGTTGCTGATGCAGTCGGTGGGAATCGGCGAAAACTCCTCGGTGTATTCGTCAAGGAGTGGCTTCTCCAGCGAGAACGGTCTCTGCCAGTGATCAAGTATGAGAGCAACCTCAAGCCCGGTGAAATGGTTTATGTTTTCACAGAGAGAGCTCATAGATTATATCCTACCTTTCGAGGCTCTTTTCCAGTGTTGGCTACGAGAGGACGTCATGTGATGGTAACTACATCAAATGGTGTCGAGACTCATTGGCTTGGTAACTGTAAGCGTCATCATTCAGACGAAGATGTAGCAGCTGACCCTGCACAGTCGCAGTCCTCGGGTGCGAGTGACTCAACTAACCAGCAACTCCAGATACGTGCTCCAAAGCGTGCGCGAGCTGAGAGTTGGACTGCAGAGGCTGCTGACCGAGCTAAGAAGTCAGCGAGGATGTAAATGCTTGCTATCTCATTTTAGGGGGCTGTTATGTAGTGAACTCCCTCCGACAAGGATACCGTATGTAATTTGTGATATTATTGTGTAATTATCTGAGCTAGGCTGTGCATTTGTCTCTCCTCGCTAGATGATGTTTTGAACGTATTACGATATTGTGGTGCATATTTGAGCATCAGATCAGTATCTCTTACTATATCCCTGTTACTGGCTGAAGTATGGTTTTGTTGAGTCAAGAGGGCAATCACAACAACCGGGAGTCGTCATGTTCATGAGCACCTAAGTCTCCACAGGAATGTGCCGTCCTACTTGGTCTCAGGTTGGATGCTGCTCTGTCCATGTCCAACCACTTTGATTACGTTTTGAGGTAGGTCTCCGTGAAAACTGCACAGCTACTACGGCTACAACCCTACTTGGACACTTCTCAACTCGCGAGATGATTCAAACAATACAGTTGGCAATACAGTACAATACTTCTCGAATATGGTTTGCCCGGCTTCATCCATGCCCCCGATGCTCAACTGAAGAGACTTGACGCGTGTCAAGATCGTTTCATCGAGCTTACTGGATGTACGCTGCCTAGCCTGGCGTGGCGCCGATTTGTGGGGATGATGTCTTGGCTCTATAAAGTAGTAGTCCTCAGAGATGGCCCTCCATCCCTAGTGTCGCGTTTTATACTGATAGACAATCATTCCTGTAATACTCATAGCTCCACTCGGCTGAAGAGCAAAAAACACGGGTATCAGTTGGTGGTTTCGAAGGAGAATAGCGATTTAACCATCGTCTAACCATCTAACTATCGTCGGTGGATTAGGGCCCTCGCTGTGGAACTCCTTAGCGGCCTGAGTGGTTCCTAACTGAACGCAATTGGAAGGACGATTTCAAACGCGCCGTGCCAGCGTTGAACCATCTTTTTGTAAAAAATCTCAAGTTTCATATAACGCATAGGCGCGGAGTAGTAGCTATAATTCCACACCTCGGGATAAAACGATGCAGACCACATTCAGGACTATGGTAACACTCACCATCCGGTAGTGGAGGATGATGCCCTGCGCTTACCTGCCGTTTGAACGCTAGAAATTGACCAAGTCGCTCACGTCAACAGCTGTGCCTCTGAGACTTGCTCACTACGCAGAGTCCTCCCACAACAGAAAGCACGATCTACGATGATGTACATGGTATACAATCTAAGGATCTGCGTAGAGGAAAGTTAATGCTACTTTATTAGGAATTGTGATACAGTGATTAAGAAGATGGTATAGCATAGATGTGATCCAGGATCAATTTGTCATTTTTTTACTCTTCGTAGCGAATTTGCTCCTTTCGGCAAGCACTTTGCGCAAAGTTCAAGTAACTGCAGAAATTGTAAGGTTTCAAGTTTCGCGTAGGGTTGTTCTGTGATCGATCCCGGGATCAATCTTCACGATTAATCTTCCAAATCGGTCCCCGGACTGATGTCCTCAAGCTTTGCCCCACTCTCAAATCTTCACTTTGAGAGTCATCCCGTCTGCTGTTACATAGTGCTCAACTATTACCCCAAGGGAGCCTGTTCTGGTTAGCTAAGAGGGACTATACATTGACATATCCTCCCCGAAGTGACTGACTGAACTCAAGATTATCATAGTACGACGAGATCGTCATTATCATGATGATGATGATGATGATGCTACATGATGATGATCGTTTATAATGTCTCTAATATGCATGGACCAATCGATTAGTTCTGACCATACCTCCCTTAATGCAGGTATCTGATCCTCTACTCACACACCTATCCTCAACCACTCAATACTACTACTACTTATCAGCAGCCTCCAACAATATACTGTGTACGCTATCATTCAACGACTCGAGCTGTTGTTGTTGTTGCCCCCGCCCTTGAGTGGAGAATCTTCTTTCTACACCATCTACACAGCACAGCATACCTACTATATGTATTGGAACTCGACTATTACTACTACCTTCTTCCTCTCTACCGCTTGAGTGTTGGCTTATCCTACCATTATTGGCCCTTTTCTCGAGTCGTCTTGTCTCATGTTGTATCCCAACAACTTCTGCAAACTGCCTCCCTTTCCTCACAACATTCCCGCATACCTGGGATTATCCAATGCCAATCTACTACTACTATTATCATCGTACTATTACCTTAGCCAATACTTGCTCAATCTCCCCATCATTATTATCAAGGACTGTGGCTAGATCTCTAATATCCTCTCCAGTATTCATTATTCTCCCCTCCTTTTCCTTAATATCGACATCAGCAAGACTAGTGGCCTCAGTAATAGCCTACCATGATGATGATTATCATCATCAGTACCTCTATTGACACACCCCCTTGCTGGATCCTACCGCTAACTTCCTTTGTAGCCCAGTTAAGTTCCTATTAATATTCATATCCTTTTTAATCCTATTAGCTCTTTGATCTCCATCATCCCCCTTAAACTTGAACTCAATAATATCCCTCTTCTCCACAGCCCGTGTCATCTCCCTCACTAACTCCTCCTGTTTCCTCAATAACTGGTTGTATCGTAACTCCATCCTATGCATCTCCTTCTTCATTATACCAATAGTAGACTGTCCAACACTTGGGTCTAGACCCTGTTGTAGTTCCTGATAGTAAAGAGTAGTAGTAGTAGGATGACGGTTATGATCATCATAATATGATGACCTCCTTGAATATCATTATTACCTCTTCTAAAGTAAGCTTCTTCTCCCATTGTGTCATCTGCCTCTCACACTCTATTAAATCCTCCTCCAACTTCAGTCCAGTATCCTTACTACCATCTACCGCCTTATATACTACACCTATTAGCAGCAGCATCAGCAGTAGTACATATACACTGTAAAGTGGGGGAGAGGCGGGCCGACTACTCCTACCTATATCCTCCTCCTTCTTAGACAAGCTATCAAGTACTCTCCCTTGAACATCCTTCATATCTCTATTTACACTATCAACCTTATCCCTATACTCCCCTATTCCTAAGCATCATAATCATTATCATCATAATCCTAGTACTACCTCCTTTTATTACTCTTATTAATCCTCTTTAGATCCTCCCTAAGCCGCCTTATCTCTCTATCACACACCACCTTATCATTCACCTTCTCCTTCATCACTAGCTCTAATCTCCTCATCTTCTCCTCTAATATCTAATAAATGATTATGACCAAAGTACTCCCTCCCCCCAAAGTGGTAGTAGTATTATTACTATTATCTTAGTAAGAGTACATCATCCTTCTCCCTATCTGCCTTTCCTCATCATTTATACCATCAAGTCACTTTGTGACAT
>NW_003216874.1:153290-161795 GCF_000006405.1 Perkinsus marinus ATCC 50983 | reverse complement strand
TAGTAATACCAACATAATTACTATTAACCTATGATAGCTTGAATATCCCTCCCTCCCTCCCTCCCCCCTACCACCACCCTATTACTACCTCCTGTCTAATAATCTTCCTCTCATCATTAATCTCCTCCAATGCTTGAGTAGCCTCCCTAATAGAAGGGAGTAGTAGTAGTAGGCCCATCTGTTCCTCCTTCTTCTCTATACTATTACCTTATCATCATATTAGCATTATCCCCCTCTTTAGATTGTACCTCCATCTGTGCCTCTAATAATGCTATATGCTCAGCCTTATTCCTCAATACTCTACCCAGCTCGTCTATTAGTATCTACTACTACTAATATTATTATTATCATCCTCAGTACTACATTCCTTATTACATCTTGTTTGGCCTTATCTTTCTCTACTGCTTGGATATTAGCCTCCCCCTTATATGCTTCCCTTTTCTTTAGTAATATATTCCCTTCTAATCCCTCTTTATACCGCTTTAATTGTTCCACACTATGTGATACCTACTACCCTTATATGTTTACTACCTACTACCCTCCTCCCCCTTTCTACTACTACCTCATTCCTCTCCTCCCTTACTCTCTCTAACATATCCATCTGATCTCTAACCTCCTTATTACATATATCATGCTCTTTAGTCAAACCCTCTACCCGTTCCTTCACCTCTCTCACTAAATACCACCAACTACTATTACTAGTACTAGAGGGAAGGTAGGGCTGTTGTTGTTCTTACCTTTATCATCAATCCATTGCCTATCTTCATTGGCTAATTCTATATTGTTCTGTAATGATCCTAATTGTTGTTGATATGCATATAATTGTGTTCCTATATCCTCCCTATGCCTTGCTAGTCTCCTCCCTTCCTCCTCCTTATCCCTATTATCCAAACCCTCCTACTACTACTACCATTCATAAACCTACCTTAATATAATACTAAGCTTGTCTAGTTTCTTATTCATACGCTCTAATAGAGCCTCTTGTAATGGTATCATCAAGGCATGATCAGACTAAAGATGATGGGAGTACTGGTCATGACCATTACTAGTCCTATTATTACTACTATTACCTCTAAGAAGTAGTCGAGAGTCCCTTCCTCCTCATCCGCTTGCTCTTCTTGGACATTCTCCTCCTCCTCCTCCTCTTCCGAGAGGATGATAGAAGAGGGAGGATGAGGAGGATGATGATGATGATGCTCACTTCGAGGTGATGATGATGATGACATTAGTAATTTGGGGTGTATACAGGAGTAGTACTACTAAGAGGGGAATTGAGGTGTCCCGAATAACCCAACACCACCAACAAAGAAAGATAGTAACAGTTAGAGAAGTATGTCCCTAGTAGTCCTCCAACATCATCATGAGTATCATCATGTTACTAATATTACATTTGTCTTGTTATTGTTGTTGATGTTGATGTTAGGTATACATGTACACATTCTAGCAGTAGAGATATGGTATGTAGCACAACTAGGAGAGCCATGATCAGTGACTAAACATTGCCCTACTGTATGTAGAGTACTGTCCATAACCTAATATTGAGTAGGGAAGTAGGGGAGGAAGAAGGGTGTAGTAGTACATAAGCAGGTAACTCTAATCCTAATTGATGACCACATCCCTCTTCACATGGGAAATGGGATAACCTAAACATAATAATAATAATAATGACGTGGTAGTAGTGGTAGTAGTACATAATATGGCAATCATTAGCAAACTCCAATAGATGATCATAGCATCGTGCATTATTATGTATACATGTATGAGTACATGATACACCTCTAGATGCAGATGGTATATACATCATATTTGGTGGTGGGGTAAGGGATGTATTACTAGGTAACCATTCATGCCCTCTACGACGATCGATGAATACTAACCTATAACAATAGGTTAGAAATAGAACAAGAGGAATAATACCAATACTACTACTACTATCCTCATCATCATGATCATCATATTACTTCGTAATCCCTTTCCTCTGCCTCCTACTCCTGCTTCCCATCATCATGTTGTTATCATTATCTAGTACTCCTCTTGTATGTAGACTAATAATAACTACCCCTCTATGTTGCCCTCTAAAATAGTTAGGAAATAGATGAAAGTGTTCTTGTATTAGAGGATAGTCCTCACGTATATAGGGTATCTACCACATAGATATATACATGCTTATTATTATTATACCTACCACATACACACTATCCTCCTCTACCTCGTTATCATGATGATGATGTATGATAGTAGTAGTAGTAGTTGATAATAGTTGCTTTAGAGTAATAGTTACTGCTGATGCTATGATAGTCCTCAACATATTATCATACTCCATTAACCTCATCATCCCTCCTCCTCTTCCTTTTCCTCCTGCCACTTCCCCTTGCTGCCCTGTACTTAATGCCATCCTTGCATATATCCCTGCTTGATCAGCAGCATGAACATTAGAACCCTCTTGTGCTATATGACGTGTTCTAGGTACTTCAGGATATATACATTCTCTACCATCATGTGTAGTACCTTAGTAATACTAAGTAATACTAGTGATAGTAGTAGTGATACTAAGCCTCATCCAATGATCCCAACCAGTAGTAGGTGCATGTGGCCATCTACTCCTTATCCTATCCCATAATGATCTATTTGACATCCATCCTAGACCTATAATGATTATTATGGTATAGGAGGAGGGTATTATTATTACTACCAGGGAAGAAGTCAGTACGATATAGTATACTCTCATTAGTAGCATATTCCATAAAACCATTATCATTCCATGCACTTATACAATACAGTGTATCATCTACTTCTAATAACCTACATCACTACAATACCATCATTGCTATTATTATTATTATTACCAAGCATTATTAATAAATAATGTTAGGAAGTTCTTAGAGAATATAAGATCATCCTCTACTATAATAACATAATCATGTTTATGTACTGTATACACCTGTTCGAGAGCATATCTATAGTGTGATGCTATCCTAGATGATGGTAAAGTATCATATACAGTAAGAGGAGGTAATAATGGTTTACGCCATATACCTAATAATAACTATGCTGCTCATCATCCTACTTGTTTTTGTTGTTCCTAGTAGTACTAGTACCTATATCCCTTTGATACTGCCGTTCCTTTACCCTGATAACATCTTCCATTCTACTAAAGGCCGTAACCTCATCTAAGGATACATACCTAACACCAGTACTACTACTACAACCATCATAGTAGTAGTAAGAATAGTACATACACAGCAAAATGGTGTATACCCTCTAGGGCTAATAAAGAGTCTAGACATGAAGTAAGGTATCCATCTCTATCATGACTTATTACCTAATATCATCATCATCATTATCAATAATACAATTAGTAGTAGTAGTAGTAATATTACCACAATAGCACTATCCTTTAGTATAGCATGATCACCAGTACCCTTGGTTACATGAGTAGTAACCTCACCAGTTATGCCTAGAGTATCCTAAGGTATGGTATAAGATAAATAAATAATAGATGATGATGGTAATAATAATAAGTACTACTAGTAGTAGTAGATCATTGGACTGTGTGTTGTTGTTATTTGTTATACACCTCGCTTTAACATAACTAACCTCATCTTGAGTAGATAATGCTAGATATGGTGTACCAGCCCGTACCGTACCTATCATAATACAACACCAGCACCAGCACCAGCAACAGCAGCATTCCTCTTTGCTACTATCCTTAGTACTACATTCTGAACTGCCGAGCTGCTGCTGCTGCTGTTCCTGCGATGATGATGCTGATGTACAAGTAACCCCTTTACAATACCATTGTAAAGCTACACACCTATCCAATGCTTTATTTAAGGTATATATTGTATGATCATTAGCAGCATATTCCCCTAGATAGGATGAAATATGAACATGAAATGTACCTATAATGATGGTAATCTCCGGTAAAGCCTACTATACAGGGTAGGAAGAGGAGGAAGAGCTTTCATATTACATCCACTACTGCTGCTAACCATGGACAACGACATAGTACTAGAGGATAGTGTGCTAGTGGTGTCTTTGAGTAATATCTGTATTACCAAGTACTCTATACTAAGACTATTACCACCCACCCCTATACTAGATGTAGAGGATGGATGGTAGTAGGTAGGAGAGGACTCCACAACCTCCTCAACCATCCTCCTACTTGTTGTGGTCCTATTATTGCTAACCTGACCATACATAATCATAATCGTAATAACCTTATCATCATAGTAATATGACTATATGCATCCTCCGTAATGGCAGTGTTATAGTAGTGTTATGTAATGATAATGTAGCAGATAGATGGTATGCAATATACCTGTACATGCATGTACCTTATCATTATCAATACCATATTCAGTCTACATTATAAGTATGATAACATAGAGTATAGCTAAGGTAATGATCCGCCTTAGGAAGAGCCCTTTACTCTTACTCCTACTTCTAGTAGTAGTAGCCCTCATTAATGGACATAATAATAAAAGAGGAGGAGGAAGATATAATAGGGTATATATTGGGGTATATTGATAATAATAACATGATACTATTAGTATACCGTCAATACACCATAATAATGATGACCATCATAATCATAATCATCATGACCATGAATGATAATAATATTAATAATAATACTACTACTAACGTGTCATCATCATCATAGTACTGTTATTGTTATTACTCCTCCTCCTGCAGCTACTACTGCCCCTTATAGATCTATTACCATTTGGTGAACTATCCCTATCCCTAGATAGTGTAGAGGTAATACTAGTACTACTACTAGTAGTATTATTAGGCATAATCATACCTACATCAATTATCCTATTATTATTATTACTACCATCCATATACCACCTTTCTGTTGTATCTGTAATAATAAACTAGGATTCTTTAGCTTAACAATAGCATGGAAATCCTGTAACCTAGCCTGAGATGCTGCTAATTTAGCCTTCATAGCATTATACCTACTATCAACATTCCTATCATCATCATTACCAGTCCTATCATAATCATCATTACCTATATACAATATGTTGCCTTATAATAGCATCTGGTGATGCTATGAACTCAGCACTGAGTAGCTCTATAAACTTATACCTACAAATATCATCATCAATCCACTAGTAGAGGTATTACTCCATATTCTGTACAAAGTCTAGCCTAGCAGTAGTAGCATCCTTAGACATTACTAATACTCCTAGGAAGGCATGAGGTTCTAAGAATATAATAATAATACTAATGTAACGATAATAATAGTAGTAGTAGTACCGGCAATGGTAGAGTTACACATCTTTATAAATACATTAACGTATTCATTGAATTCTATCATAAGCTTCTGTTCCTCTTGTATATCCCCTACAACAACCACAACCACAACAACAATCAGCAGATGTACTACTACCACTACTAGTGTTGTTATTGTTAGTATTCTTACTGAATTGCATCTCATCTAATGAATGTGTATAATGGAAGAATATATCCTTCTCTGAAGTAAGCTCTACTCTACAATGTTTAAATGATCCTTCATGTTCTCCTAATATCATAATCTTGCATCGTATAGCTTCTAAGGTACCCACATCTACTGGTGGAGGAGGAGCACCTGCTTTAGAGTATTATAATACTATCATCACTACTTATACCTACTCTTGTTACTTGATGATGGTTGTTGTTGTAATATCCTTATTTCTAATGGTATCTCCCTATCATATACAACATGATGTCCTTCAGTTAGAGATGGATCAATTAGTAGATTATCCTCTCCCTCCGCCTCTACATCCTCCTCACTATTATTATGTAAGGGGACGAGGGGATCGTATGGAGCGGTAGCTACTACGAATGGGGAGGTACTGGACATGTTATAAGAATAAGTCTACTACTACTACTACTACTACTACTACGAGGAGGAGGAGGAAGGGGAAGGGGTAGGATAGGGCACAATACTACTACTTTGACAGAGAATATGATAGTTAACGTAGACGACAAACTGGTAATAATAGTAGTAGTCTGGACTGCTGCTGCTGCGGTAGTCGTTATTATCAATTTACGTGGCGGTGGTGGTGTTATTATTGTCAAAGGTGCCTAAGCATGGAAAGAAGGAGTACCACAAACTCATCATCATCAAGATGAACACAACATGATGATAATGATACTGATGATACTACTACTAGGAGTACTACTATTCAGCATACTCGCTACTACTATTATTATCATGATGATGATGAGAGTAGGAGTACGTGGGTATAGATAAAGTCGATAATGAGGTATAAGTATTACCTAGTCTATTAGTAGATGTTATCCTTACACTGCCATCTACCTCTTCTATATCATCATCATCAGCATCATCAACGATACCTACTATTACTATTACTCTATCGTGATCATATGGGCTAGATACCCTTACTTCCCTCATCCTTGTTTATGTTCTTATTGTCATCCCTGGTCGTTGTTTGGTTGTTGATAGTAGTACTAGTAGTAGTAGCATTACTACTAGCATCCTCTAGTGATAGACCCTTAGTCTCGGGTAATAATCTCCATAATATAATAAATACTACCACACATGTGATAGAGAATATATAAAAGGGTAGAGATGGAGTAAGGCTCTCATATAGCATCAACTCAAAGGTCTGTTGATAGAGTATCTCAAATATAGATGTGAAGGTAAGTGCAACACTATTACCAACACCTCTAGTATAGGTAGGCATGTACCTATTATTATGATGATACTACTAGTACTAGTAGTAGTAATACTGTTTATTACTCATTAGCAGCCATTAGGAGTATTGGACCAAGGCCTAGACTCCAACAGAATATAACCATATAGAATAGGATTATTGGTATACTAGGTGGGAGTAGTATATTATTGGGTAATTGTAGAAGTATAGCTAGAATACCTTCAGCTAGGGCTATACCAAATATCGATACTAATAGTAATCTCCTCCTACCACCACCACCACCTCCTCTACTACTATTATGATTATGACCATGACTGCAACCATCAATTAATATTAATGCCACTATAGTACCAAGTAGTTTCATCAACCCTACATAGGGTAGATAATGTACTTGTACATAATGTAGACTTTTATCAGTTAGTAAGGATATAACATCAGCAGCATATGATTGGAATGCATAGAATCCACATGCTGATGCTGTAGTACATACCAATATAGTTAGTATTAATCCTCTTAAATGATGATGAATAGCATATCTCAAACGATATATTGGGTTATCATCATGCTTAATAATAATAACCTATAATCATAATCATCATCACAACAACAACGATCATCATCATCATCATGTCACATGTATTACTTGATTATCATGATGATCAGTAGTAGTAGTAGTAGCATTATCACTAATAAGAGTAGTATCCTTAAGCATACCCTCTATCTCATCATCATCACTATTATACCCCAATCTACGTATAATAACACACATACACATATGTATACTCTCTACTAGTATTACCTATTAATAACGTTATTAAACTGTTCCATTTTATGTTCCCTAGTCTTGGTAGTAGCTGTTGATATTAACCATCTAGGGGATTCTGGTAGGAAGTATCTTAAGACAAGTAATGCGACCACGACGACGATGACGCCGCAATATGATGATGCTGCTATTATTACATGAGTATTAGTTGTAGTATTCCAGGGAATACAGCAACTCCTATCAGCAATGGCCACCATGACGACGTATTGGTACTAGTAGTACTATCATCCTAAAGAAGCATCATGTAGTAGTAGTAGTAGTAGTAGTAGTAGTAGTAGTAGTAGTAGTAGGAGGAGGAGGAGCGTTAGTAGTGTTGTTATTACATCGTTGTTGTTAATATTAGCAGTAAAAGCAGTAGTACTAAATCCAACCAATGAACCAATACATACAGATAGTTCATGTGATGTTATCATCCTACCTCTCCATTTAGGAGGGGATATCTCTGATAGATATGTGCATCCTATTAATAATGCTAAACTAATACCTATACCTAGTAATAGTCTACATATTAATAATAGGGTAAAGTATGATGATGATAGAATCCAAGTTAATAATAGTGATATTATTATAAATACATCAGCTATAGCAAGACCTATTCTACGACCGAATTGATCTTGTATAGGTCCACCAGTGGATCTACCTATTAACATACCAATAGAGAATAATGTAACTACTAGACTCTTATTTGATGGAGTAAGTGTAAAATGGATAGTAATATCAGGCAATACTGATGCTATTACTGATAAATCATACCCATATGCAAAACCAGATAAACACGCAAATATTAGGCATAAAGTTAGTGTATACACTCTTCTATTAGTACAACATACACGTGATAATAATAACATGATAAGACCAGCAGAAGTAGTGGATGATGATGCTGTTGGTCGTGGTGATGGTGGTGATGGTGTAGTAAGAGGAATATACCCAATATCAAGGTAGGGGGGCATAAACAACAAAACTAACAAGCAGCATCATCATCAGTACTAGTAGCACCCCCAAGTGGAC
>NW_003216874.1:143227-153190 GCF_000006405.1 Perkinsus marinus ATCC 50983 | reverse complement strand
CTCCTTTTCATACTAGGATGATGCCTAAAAGTGAGAAATATAATAATAATATCCTAGGTAGTATAAGAGTCTATGAATAATGAGTAGTAGTAGTAGGATTGTATAAGATATAAATAGTGGAATAGAGGATTATTGGCGATAATCCTGGGATTGGGATTGGGATTATCGTCGAACACTCTTCACAGAAGCCTCTACCCTCACAATAGAGGCAACCTACAAGAACAACAAGCCAGGCAGGCATGTTGGTAATAACAATGGCTACTCATGGTGATAGTGGTAGTAGTAATCGAGTAGTAGTAATAGTAGGCACACATTCCGAATCCTGTGAATAGACGAGTTAGTTGAGATTATATTACTGAATAGTAGTATTTAGACATATGCTGCCTCTACTATAGGATCATAGTGCTGATGGTGGTGGTCATGATAAGAAGGAGGAGAAGGAGAAGAAGATACTAAGGATAGTAGGGATGATAAACTCAACAAGGTGTGGTAATGATGATGTTATTATTATTAGTAATACAACTATGTAGTAATAGGATGATGATGATGATGAAGATGTAATAACAATGATGATCATCATCATCATGAACCTATTATGTCTATTAACTACTATCAATGATATTCCTCAATATCATCCTCATTAATGATGATAATAATAGAGGAGGAGGTGGAGGTGGAGAAGGAGGAGGCATAGGAAATGTAAGTGATCACCATACATCATCCTCAGCAGCAACAGCAGCAGCAGCAACATGAAGTAGGGTAGATGATGACGTGAGGATAACGATGATGTTAGAAGACTACAACTAGTAGTAGAACAGCAGGTACCTTATTATCATTCCCTTCTGCTGCTGCTACCACCATGATGTTGTTGTTGTTGCTCCTCCTCATCTACCATCACTGCCACATTCTGATGATGATCATCATCATTAACACCGCCTTCCATTTTTTGAGGAGGGGATGCTACTGTAGTATTATTATAATACCTAATAATAGACAGCATGATGATAGTAATACAAGTAGTAGCTGTTGATAGTAATACAAGTAGTAGCTGTTGATAGTAGTATTACCTTTCTTGCGGCAGCATAGTAGTAGTAGTAGTAGTATCAGGTGTTGATGATGGCATAATGAGAGGATAGGGATAAGAGTAAGATGATGATACACCAGGACCAGGACTAGCATGAGCATGTCGTGTATATGAGCCTATACTACTGCTACTAGTAGGTGGTGGTGGTGGAGGAATATACATACTGCTTGGTCCACCAGATGTTGTAGTAGGGTAAGGTCGCATCTCGGGACTAGATGATACTACTGGATAATAATATGATCCATTAACAGCAGCAGCAGCAGCAGCAGCAGAAGGAGGAGGAGGAGATGGCGAAGGTGTGGTAGTATAATAATAATAATTATTATCATACATACGTTGTTGTTGTGGTGATGGTGACATAGCAGCAGCTTGATATTGTTGTTGATGATGATGATAAGGTATAGGGTACGGGGAATACCTATTATGAATAATGATACTCAAGGATAATCACCACCTACTACTACTATTACCCTGTTGCTGGTATTGGAGTAGGGGAAGGCATACTATAAGTATTATCATAATAATACTGTCCTCCTCCTCCTCCTCCTCCTTGTTGTTGTTGTGATGATGATGTTGTACTACTACCATATACCATACCTTCTTGTACCATCCTACTACTACTACCATACCCTCCTCCTCCTACTAGTACTACATCCTCATAGTGCTGAGGAACATTAGTACCATAACCCCCTT
Organism: Perkinsus marinus ATCC 50983; assembly: GCF_000006405.1. NCBI lineage: Eukaryota > Perkinsozoa > Perkinsida > Perkinsidae > Perkinsus > Perkinsus marinus. The sequence goes on along the minus strand of NW_003216874.1, from coordinate 151,413 downwards.
GTTGGTGGTGAGTATTATAATAGGTAGGCCCCTCACAAGCAGCAGCAGCAGCCGTCGTCGTCGTCGTCGCTGCCCTCTGCTGCTGCTGGTCCTGTTGAGGGTCAGGTCCCACTTGTGATGATGATGATGATGATGACGTAGATGCTGGGCCTTGGAACTCAGCAGGAGGTGGAGGTGGATATGCGAACTGTGTAGTACCAGTACCAGTAGTAGCCTCTACAGTAGTACTAGTAGGGCCGGGAGGAGGAGGAGGTGAGGGTGAGGGTACTGCATTGTAGTAATAGGGAGGGGCAGTAGTATCAAGAACATCCTGTGTTGTATGGTAATAGGTATGTTGTTGTTGATATGGATTAGTGTTGTAATGCATGATACTACTACTACTAGCAGAGTAGGTAGTAGTAATAGAAGGATCTCCTATACTACCAGAGGATCCCCTTGGTATGAACTCAGCAGCATGGGCAGATAGTTGTCGTTGTTGTCGTCCACTAGAAGGAAGAGGAGTATTACCCTTCTCCTCCTCTTCATCCTTGACCCCAACACCATCCACTTCCTTCTTCTTCTTCTGATGATGATGATGATGATATGTAGGTAGTGGGGTAGTCGATGATGATGGTGGTGGGGGTAGAGTCTCTGCTACTACTGACTTGCTTCCTTCTCTATGTTGGGTATCATCATCATCATGATCATCACCAAGAGTAGTCGAGTACCTGTGATGGTGGTGTTATTATTACATTAACATTACTAATATTACCTCTTATCCCCTTTATTATCATCATCTGCATACTCCCCTCCTCTCCTCTTACTACTACTACTACTCGAAGGGTAATAATAATGATGATGATGTCGGCGTCCATCAGTGTTTCCACTCCCACTAGCGGTATACTCCACATCTTCATTATCATTACCCCTTCTAGTTGGCGGCAACAACGACGGCTGCTGCTGCTGCTTTCCCGATACCACACCTCCCCGAACTCGTTCCTTATTGTTGCTACTAGTAGCAGTATGTGATCCCCTCTGAAAGTAGTGAGTATGCTGCTCCTATTATGTGTTATTATTATTACCCTTTCAGATGCTGTCTCTTTAGCATACTTACCAGTACCCCTCACATTAAAGCTACTCCCTATTGATGATGATGATGATCTTCCATAATACAATACTCCCCGATTATTATGTTGATGATGTTGTTGACCCTTCCTGCTACGTCTACTATTATAGATACCACCATCAACTACTCCACCCAAAACATCATCCTCCTCATCATCATCATCATCCTCGTTATGGTAGTCACCATTGTTAGCTGATGATGATGTCCATCCCCCCGATGGACACCATAACCTAGACTGCTGCTGCTGCTGTTGGTGCTGCTGGTGCTGCTGCTGCTGGTGGTGATCAGTCCTCGATAATGATGATCGTGATGATGGTGTTGCCTCATCTCCTCCTTTATTATTCATAACCCCTCCACCACCACCACCACCACGATAAGGCTTCTCTACAGTAGTAGCCTTCTTCTTCTGCTCAGGTGGTCCAGCAGCAGCAGCAGCCTTCTTGCGTTGATCTAGTTCCCTTAACTTTTCAGCACATCGTCGCCGTCCTATTAATACCAACATTACCTATTAGTATTGTATTATTATTATTACGTTCCTCCTCCTCTCTCTCCTCTTCCTTCATCTTCGCCATCTTCCTTTCACTCGCTTTAAGCGCCATATCAGCATGCATCCTCCTTAGATCCACTCCTAAACTCATATTACTACTACTACTACCCTACTACTATTATTACTACTACCCTTAGTATCAGGACCAATAGATCCTCGTAGTGGTCGAGATCGTCCTCCATCACTACTACCATGTTCAGGCTGTTTGGAAGATGATGTTCTTGATGTATCCACAACCTTATCACTCCATACACTATGTTTAGTAGTTTCGGTAGGTAGTAATAGTAGATCATCATCATCATCGTCATCATCATCATAAGCAGCATCAGCCCAACTAGGACCTACTAGCATGATCAACACCTTATTACTACCATACTACTACTACCCGCCCTGATATGTTGTTGTTGTTGAGAGGAAGAGGAGGCTCCTCCTCCTCCTCCTCCTCCTTTCTTATCGTTACCCCTCATAGATGGGCTCCTACTACTATTATTACTACTACCACCATCACCGACTACCATCCCTACACTACCAGATGCCCTAGTAGGATTGCTACTACTATTGTCTGAAATATTCATATAAACAAGTGTAAAAGAAGAGGAGTTCTAACCTCTAGCACTACTACTCGTAGTAGTATTGTTATTTGTTGCTGATGGTGCTGCTGCAGTGGTGGTTGTCGTATTAGTATTGTTATTATAAGTAACCTATGTATAACGATAATATAACAATATGATTGTTGCTATTACCACTAATGTAGTAGAAGTGGCATCATCAGTCCTCTTCCTTCTATTGGAGAGTCCAGTCCCTTCCTTCATTATCAATCCTGATGTCTTTGTTACAGCCTCTTGCTTATCATCAGGGGTAGTTGGAGCAGTTGTGGTAGGAGATTCCTCCTTATTATTACCATTCACTAAGACTACCTTAGTGCTTCTATTAGCCCTCTTGCTAAATAGAGTCTTCTTCTTAGTCTTTATACTATCAACTACTGTTGTCGTAGTTTTATTAGTCATAAGTAGATTACTACTACTACTGGGAGGTAAATACCCTTCCTCTTTATGGAAGTACGTATGTAATAGGGCAAGTCTAGGCTCTAGTTCTTCTTGTTCTTGTTGTAGAGTAATAAGAATATACTACTGGTATTAGTAGTAGTAATGATGAGGGAATCGATGAGATAACGATCAATAATAAGACCGTTAAACTGAAAACAACAATGAATGAACAACGTACTACGACCAACGCAACGGTGACATCATCAGAAAGGAATTGCACGAAAAACTCAAAAATGTAAACATGACGCGCTTCGCTCCGCCTTCCTACTGCACGGGGCACTGAATGAAGCAAGCTGTATCGATCTTGAATTGAATATACCTTGTGTTGAATGTGTTGTGGAGTTTCAATGCTGGGGGAGTGAGGGGCCACCACCTCAATCACAGGTTTCGGCTGAAATTGATGTTTATTGAGTGCTCATCATCAAAAGTGAGGTTTCTATAGAGATATGTTAGCGCAGATCTTGGTGACACGGTGAAATAAAGGTTGAATATTAGGTGTATATTATGTATCACGGAATTGGCAGTCGATCCTTGGTCCTTATGTAGGATGATGTCCTGATATTGTGGATCACCAGGAATGGTCAAAAGAGTTACTAGTCGTAGTTTTATTATTATGGGGGCTACTGCCTCCTCCACTACCAATGATCATGATAGTCAAGGACAGCCTCCTCTTACTACAGCTGCTATTGGTAATAGTAGGGGTGGTAGTAGTAGTAGCGATGTTGTTATCATCATCAGAGAAGGCTGTATATACAACAGCAGGAGAGGAGATAAGTAGGAGTAATGCTGATAATAGTAGATCATGGATCGATAACCACATTCATACCATACCATCTACAGATCCGTAATCCTACTAATCCTAACTGCTATCACTATCTATTAGGTATTGGGAATTGAGTGGTTTCCCTCAAGGGACTGCTATGGAATATTCACTTTTCAATGCATTATATAGAGTGGCCAATAGTAAAGATAAAAGTGTGGAGATGAAGAGGCTGGTATTAACTATGAATGGGAGTATAGTACTTATTGTGTATTGGTATGTAGGTGAACTCATTACCGAAAGGTCGTGGGTTCGGTCCTTTGGTAGCAGTTTTTGTGAAACAACTCGAGTCAGTATTGCTTAGTGACGAGTCACCGAGTGAAGGAAGTATTGCAGCTTGTATTGCTTTATCAGTGGTAATATGATTATGATGTGGAGAAGGAGTGGTATTATGATTAGTTGGGGTTAGATATTGAGATTGGTTATTAGAGTATTACCAGCATCTCGAATGCCCATCCTCCACACATTAAGCCATCGATTAGCATCAATAATAGGCAACACCCCTTCCTCATCTCTATCACAATATATGGTACTAATAATAATACTATACATCAGTAGTGGATGATAATACTAGTAGTAGTATTAGTAGGTAGGGCTATACTCCTCCTTATTTGAGCTATTGCTAGCATTATGGCGAATACATGATGATGGTGATACTAGACAAGTCATCATCAACATCGATGATAATAATAAACGGTAAGGCTATGAGGTGGATGAGGAGGGCGAATACACTTGATTGATAATAACATTAGTAGTGCATCATCATCATCATTACCCTATATGGACGACTTTATTAACACGATATTGGATGATAATGGAGGAGGAGAAGAGGGATCGTCGATGAGTAGAGTTATTATACTCTTACTACGATGTATTATATCCCCTACCATTCGTTTGAAACATCGTGCTATGCAACTACTCATCATAATGGTAATAATACCAGCAACAACATCATCATACAAAAGTATACCATGATGATGATAGTAGTGGTAGTTACAACTAAGCCCTAGGATGAGGCATCTAGGCCCAGCAGTATTCAGTAGTAGTAGTACTAATAAACAGGATGATATGGATATGTTACTATCGAGGGCATCACTACAATTAATACAGGAATTACCACACAACACCAATAACAACACCATGAAGCCACCTCTATCCATGATAACCTTGTAATAACAATACTATCATTTCAGGTGAGCATCATCATATGGATATACCCTTTAGATATACCCTCATCATACGTTCACCTACAGCATTAGCATCATTACAAGCTAGGACTGATTCTACTCAAACTCTTCTACCACTCATCAAGTCCATGTAATGATGACTTACTCAACAGTCATAGCATCATAGTAGTATTATAGTAGATATGAGCATACTACTATGATAAAGGGTCGATCTACTGGAGGAGGTGATAGTGGTGGTATACAGCAGCAATATGATGCATCCCAGCTATTGGCTCTAAAGGTGGTCATACTCCTACTCTTGGTGCGACAAGAGGGATGCTCTATTAATGCATCCCACTGTTGGATAGATAATGATGATGATGATATTGCTAACTACAAGATACAATGTAGGGTGTAGTACTGAGTAGTAGTACTAGTTGTTTATCTACTTCTAGATGGTTTACTCCAAAGTCTAGATGATGATAGTAATGGTAAAGAGACGATAAGAGATCGTTTGAGTAAGTAGTAAGATCATCATTATCATCATCATCATTGTTGTTGTAGATGTATCATCAATATTGGTATTAGTATTAATTAGAGTAGCTCGATGTAACTATGCTGAGAGTAATAATAACAAGATGGGTAGTAGGAATGAGTTCCTAACCATAACTATAGCTGCAACTCTACATAATCTGGCTAAACATACTATTACACATTTACATTGGTAAGTAGTAGTAGAAGAGGAGGAAGATAAGAATGTACACACTTTCATACTATCATTTAGGTATGCTTGCCAGAAGTTATTGCATTTTACTAAGCTACTCTTAGTAGTAGTAGTAACAGCGTCATCATCCCCCCCAAGTGATGATGATGTTGATACACCCGATAAGCTACTACTACAAAGCCTGTTATATTTGATAATAACATCATTATCACCTAGTAACATATCAACTAATATACCATTGGTTTACAGTTTACTATTACTACATCCACCACCAGACTTGCTACTTAGTGCTGGTGTAGCTGGTAAACTACTATGTAGTATGTATACTAAACTAGAAGGTATAGTAAGTATTGATACTGATGATGATGATTGGTTGGAGGAGGCATCCCTTCATGAGGTTGTTGCATACATATCACAATGCATTATCAAGTCGGGCGCAGCTGATGTGGGTAGGGATGCTTTGGGGTTTATGGATGCTATAGGAGGACGAGGAGAACGAGAGGGTTGGTTTAATAATCGTATATTCGATTATAAAGAGTATCAGTATGATGATGGTGATAGTAGTAGTAAGGTAGATGATGGTAGAGGGTACTATTCAATGATGTTATGGTCAATAATAGAGGATAGTATGATGTTCAATGATCATGATGAAGCTGGGTTAAGGTATATATGTTGGACTAGAGATATGTCTTAATAGATACAATACTCAACACTGTAGTGTTGTAATATGGTGGTCGTCGTCTTTCCTTGTCTTAATCATGGCATTGTGTTTAGTATACCTAATACAGGTATTAATGTAGGATTTATTGTTTGAAAAGAATTTTAGCTGCCTAGTGAAAGGCATCATCCATTTTGGTGACATTATGGTGAAGGAGGTGAGGTAATGAATCTCCGAAAGGTATATGGAGAACAACCGCAGTGATAGTAGGTATGTAAGGATGATACCGGTTGGATGGATATATCATGGGGTGTCCAAGCCGTTGTTAGTCGATAGCGTCATGCCGCCCTAAGGGGGTTGGGTAATGCCGCCCTAAGGTGGTGTCCTAGTTCAACTAGGAGACTGGATGATAGAAGCGGTGCTAGTTGAGACTACCGACTCCGACCAATGCATGATGATGATGAAGTTAGTGGGGTAAGAAGGATATCTTGGTTAGAGGACAGTGGATCATGGTGCATCAATCTATTACTATTATTATAATCCGACGTATGTCCCATACTTCCCATCCATCATGCACACAATGAATCAATCTTCTTGTTGCTCTTGTTGTTGCTTCTCCTAACAGTATATATTGTGTTGATGATGATGTTGGGTATTCAATTATCCTCGAGAGGAGGTCTTGCTGGCCACCTCATCATCATGCCAAACAGTATTCGATCATCATCATCATCTCTAGATGAGCTAGGCATAACAACACATCCCACCACACCGGCTGACCACATCAAAGTGAAGCTCTCGGCTCAGGTATTATGGGCAATACTCATTATCTATATTATTACTAGTAGTAGTAGATGCATCGATACTTCAATGACAACATGATAAGAATTGAAAGAGTTGGTATAGACCCAGAGGCAGGGGGTATGATAACTGATATCCATGCTACTATCAATGTATCATCAAAGTAATGATCAGAGTAATAGGGGTATATATGTCAATAACTCATCAGAGCTTATCCGTTTACTATCATACACCGGCATCCTTCCTTTCTGGTATATCTAACAGCAAATAATGATGATGATGATGATGAGAATAGTGTTCAAGTGAAGGCATGGGTAAGGGCGGCTGCTACTGCCTACCCTATAGTATGGTCATCATCATAATTAGATCGAGTCCCTATGCAACTTTGGTACTAGTGGAGATTGCCATACCTTATCAGCTCTACTACAGTATGCACATAAGGTATGGTATGATGATAATAATAAGGGCCAAGACTATCATGAGAGGCTGCTGCCGTCGTGTATGATGGCTGCTGCATCTGGTAGTAGTACTCTTGGTGCTGATAATGATAATAATGATGTATTACCATCGGAAGAGATAATGCTATCAAGTGTAGCCAAGTAAGTAGGAAGAAGAGTAGTAGTGAAGAGTTATGTATGTTATGGTTTGCAGACACCTAGAGAGAGCAAGAAGCCTCCATAAGGGTGGACATCATGCTCAGGCACTCGATGCTTTATTAACAGTACTACATCTTCATCCATCACATGATGACCAGGCATTACAGGAGGTAGGCAACACCACCAGCAACACCACCAGCACCAGCAACAGTATCACCATCTTAGCAGTATACCATCTTTATAGTACTTCACACATCTGTTCGATGAAGCTGCTGCTACTGCTACTACTGCTACCACAGCATCAACAACCACCATGGTGACATCATCATCATCGTCTACTAGGAGGGTAGTGATGACTCCTCCTTTAACATCATCATCATCGTCCTCATCATCATCATCATCATATCATGCAGCTACTGCGCCTGTTCCTAGAACTGCTACTACTACTACCACCATGAGCAGTAATACCTACAACAATGCCTCGCTACCACAGCCGATTCCTTCTCCTTATAGAGCGAGTACGGAGTAGCAGTTCAGTGATGACTGGTGGGCAGCACAGTAGAAGAGATGATAGAGGACCTGAATGCTCTCTCGAGGAAAGGGTAGCATCATCATCATCAACAACAGTAGACTCGGTAAGGATAGATGTGATACTTTAGAGGTGTGATGGTATGTTGGTAGATGGTCCCACCACCACCTGATTCCACAACCACTGCTAGTCAATGG
>NW_003216874.1:141038-143127 GCF_000006405.1 Perkinsus marinus ATCC 50983 | reverse complement strand
CTCTATCCATGATAACCTTGTAATAACAATACTATCATTTCAGGTGAGCATCATCATATGGATATACCCTTTAGATATACCCTCATTATACGTTCACCTACAGCATTAGCATCATTACAAGCTAGGACTGATTCTACTCAAACTCTTCTACCACTCATCAAGTCCATGTAATGATGACTTACTCAACAGTCATAGCATCATAGTAGTATCATAGTAGATATGAGCATACTACTATGATAAAGGGTCGATCGGCTGGAGGAGGTGATAGTGGTGGTATACAGCAGCAATATGATGCATCCCAGCTATTGGCTCTAAAGGTGGTCATACTCCTACTCTTGGTGCGACAAGAGGGATGCTCTATTAATGCATCCCACTGTTGGATAGATAATAATGATGATGATATTGCTAACTACAAGATACAATGTAGGGTGTAGTACTGAGTAGTAGTACTAGTTGTTTATCTACTTCTAGATGGTTTACTCCAAAGTCTAGATGATGATAGTAATGGTAAAGAGACGATAAGAGATCGTTTGAGTAAGTAGTAGTATCATTATCATCATCATTGTTGTTGTTATAGATGTATCATCAATATTGGTATTAGTATTAATTAGAGTAGCTCGATGTAACTATGCTGAGAGTAATAATAGCAAGATGGGTAGTAGTAGGAATGAGTTCCTAACCATAACTATAGCTGCAACTCTACATAATCTGGCTAAACATACTATTACACATTTACATTGGTAAGTAGTAGTAGAAGAGGAGGAAGATAAGAATGTACACACTTTCATACTATCATTTAGGTATGCTTGCCAGAAGTTATTGCATTTTACTAAGCTACTCTTAGTAGTAGTAACAGCGTCATCATCCCCCCCAAGTGATGATGATGTTGATACACCCGATAAGCTACTACTACAAAGCCTGTTATATTTGATAATAACATCATTATCACCTAGTAACATATCAACTAATATACCATTGGTTTACAGTTTACTATTACTACATCCACCACCAGACTTGCTACTCAGTGCTGGTGTAGCTGGTAAACTACTATATAGTATGTATACTAAACTAGAAGGTATAGTAAGTATTGATACTGATGATGATGATTGGTTGGAGGAGGCATCCCTTCATGAGGTTGTTGCATACATATCACAATGCATTATCAAGTCGGGGGCAGCTGATGTGGGTAGGGATGCTTTGGGGTTTATGGATGCTATAGGAGGAAGAGAACAAGGACGAGAGGGTTGGTTTAATAATCGTATATTCGATTATAAAGAGTATCAGTATGATGATGGTGATAGTAGTAGTAAGGTAGATGATGGTAGAGGGTACTATTCAATGATGTTATGGTCAATAATAGAGGATAGTATGATGTTCAATGATGATGATGATGCAGCTGGGTTAAGGTATATATGTTGGACTAGAGATATGTCTTAATAGATACAATACTCAACACTGTAGTGTTGTAATATGATGGTGGTCGTCGTCTTTCCTTGTCTTAATCATGGCATTGTGTTTAGTATACCTAATACAGGTATTAATGTAGGATTTATTGTTTGAAAAGAATTTTAGCTGCCTAGTGAAAGGCATCATCCATTTTGGTGACATTATGGTGAAGGAGGTGAGGTAATGAATCTCCGAAAGGTATGGATGGAAAGATCGTCGTTTTTATCGGTTGTTGGAGAACAACCGCAGTGATAGTATGTAAGGATGATGGATAACCGGAAGGATATATCATGGGGTATAGTGTCCAAGCCGTTGTTAGTCGATAGCGTCATGCCGCTCTAAGGTGTCCTAGTTCAACTAGGAGACTGGATGATAGAAGCGCCGCTAGTTGAGACTACCGACTCCGACCAATGCATGATGATGATGATGAAGTTAGTGGGGTAAGAAGGATATCTTGGTTAGAGGACAGTGGATCATGGTGCATCAATCTATTACTATTATTATTATAATCCGACGTATGTCGGATTATAATTCCGAGTATAAGTCGGATTCCCATCCATGATGCACACAATGAATCAATCTTCTTGTTGCTCTTGTTGTTGCTTCTCCTAACAGTATATATTGTGTTGATGATGTTGGGTAT
>NW_003216874.1:135849-140938 GCF_000006405.1 Perkinsus marinus ATCC 50983 | reverse complement strand
CATCATCTCAATATCCTCCACCGTTGCCTTCATCAAAGCTTCCTCCCTCTTATATTTCTCTTCCATCTCCGCACGTCTCCGAGCCTGTCGTTCCTCTACTAACTTCATACGTGCTTCCGCAGCCTTATTACTAACAAAAGATGCCATCACCAGGGATCGAACCCGGATTGACCCACTGAGATCGTCTAACATATTCTCTAAGTTCGTGTACAAGCCTCGCATCATGTGCATCTTGTCGGCACTTGAACTCTGTAGCAGCCTAGGAGCAGGAGTCGACTACCCCCCTCCCCCCTGACTGACCATCTTATCATCCTTAGCCTTCCTATAGAGTTCCATCTTATCATCCTGGACCCTCTCCAACTCCTTCCTAATCCTATACCGAGCCCTGCTTCGTTGTTCATATGCCTTCCTACGGATCACCTCAAGCCGTCTGCATTCTGAATCGTCTCTGAAGGGATGTTATCACTATGCATGGGAGGAATAGAGAGGCCGCCATCGCCGCCGCCTCGGTTCGAACCACCTTGTTACTTATTAGCTCGTTGCATTCTAGTGTGAGCATTCTTCCGTTTAGCCTTAACAAGTTCCCTAACCCTCCTCCTGGCATCATTTATCCTCTTATCAGTACGTGTCTAAAATGCATGAGCAGTATCACCAACATCAATACCCTGATGGTGTTGTTGACCCCCTCTGTTCGTAATAGGTTTAACCTATTTGATAATAACTCAGCATCTTGTTGAGACCTCTTACGAGCCTCTACCACCTCGGATAGTTGTCTATACTCTATAGCAACTAACGATGCAGCAGCCAGGATCAGTACATAAGTATTCATACAACAACAACCCACCAGTATTAGAGGAGGAGGAGGATGATGCCCCCCCGTGCAGTGTTGTCGTGTTACTACTGTTATTGAGGTCCATTGGTGAGTTTGATATAACTATTAGGATAACTGTTATTGAAGCTTTAGGAATTCCCCCAAATCGGTGACATCGGTGGACCCGTACCCGATACTTCTACTACCGACAGACTCCTCGAGCATCCAACGGGAGGACACAGCGTCACTAAGCCGGCTGGGAACATCTCCATATGTTGTTGTAAGATGGTGACCTCCTACTACTCTTAACGATACTCTTAACGCGAACCAATCCCAACCGATGCCCACTGTGGTGCTGCATGAGGTATTACCGAGCGTCACCACCGCCGACGAATAACAACACAATTTGTACGCGCATGTATTATCACCAATCACTAGCTAAAGAGGTATTATTATCGATTACATAGTCGATTAGGGGTAGTGTTGATAATACCAACTCCCCATTGGGTTTATCATTATCTAAATACCTCCTTAACGCAGCATCTCTACCGCCTTCAATACCACCAGCTACATGTCGGGCAACTGCTAATAGATGACTACCGTGCGCCACGATATTCCCACACACGTTACCAACTCTATACTGCCGATTCTTGGCACTGGCCTTGACTAGGACTTTAATTTGGTATATATCATCAGGAAGGCCCCATGGGGGGTAGAAGACCCATAGACCTTCTACTATCACTATCCTGACGGGTAGTAGTAAGATGATGAAGTGGACAAGTTATGGTATTATTATTATTACCTGTGATGTTCACGCACTTTAATTTTCCCCTCTTCGGGATCATGAACACTATGATCAAATTGTGGGCAATCGACATTCTGAAGAGGGGGGCTGAGGGGACGATGATAACATCCGTAGTACATCACAGTTCTTTAATCGATTCAAACATGTGATGAATCCCTCCTTATCAAAGGTCCAATGAGCTCCCCGATACCTAGAGGAGGTCCCTGGTTCGATCCCTACCTCCGGCTGTACTACTACCTCCGAGCCGCAACAGGATCAGCCATTTGAGTATCCAAATAGTGACGAGTGTAGTGGAAGCCATCCAAAGGGACGAGTATGGCTAAATATATATTAAAGCCGCCGCCGCACAGCGAAGATTAGTAAACCTACCTATGTTGTTGTTAGATATCCTATTGATCTCTGCCACTAGATGTCTACTTACTGCACTCTTACCAGCACCAGGAGCACCAACTACTCCTATTAATAGACGGGAATGGTCGGAGGGTAGAGATAGGAGGATATGTGATATGAGGTCGGAGGGGGATATCTCAACGGCGGCGGCGGCGGCGGCCATTGATGAGTAGTAAGGAAAGGAGGAGTGGTATAATTAAACCATTGAAGAAAGGCAAGTATCTACAAGATTGCAAGTGCGCTTCTCTCCACGTGCTGCTAATAAGAGGTAGGCGTGCTCACCCAAGCAGTTAGTATGAACTACTTGAATATCATCGTTACACTACTCTCAACAGTAGTGTGGGCTAGAAGGGTAATAATTATGTGCCGCAGTGAACCAATCAACATCATCCATTCTCAGATCATTCATGATGTTGCTGATGATGATTTCGTCATTGAAGACCCGTAAGTAGTAGTGGTATCCCATTAGATGTGTGCGTATCTTTGCGCACAGCGAAGATTTCGTGGTTTTAGGTACCAAGATATAGAGGCTAAAGAGATAGATGTAATGCGGTGGGTGAATCTTAGGTTGACGTTGATTAGATACAAAGTATGTCTATTATGAATCTTAGGTTGACGTTGATTAGATACAAAGTATGTCTATTATGAATCTTAGGTTGACGTTGATTAGATACAAAGTATGTCTATTATGAATCTTAGGTTGACGTTGATTAGATACAAAGTATGTCTATTATGAATCTTAGGTTGACGTTGATTAGATACAAAGTATGTCTATTATGAATCTTAGGTTGACGTTGATTAGATACAAAGTATGTCTATTATGAATCTTAGGTTTACGTTGATAAGATACAAAGTATGTCTATTATGAATCTTAGGTTGACGTTGATTAGATACAAAGTATGTCTATTATGAATCTTAGGTTGACGTTGATTAGATACAAAGTATGTCTATTATGAATCTTAGGTTGACGTTGATTAGATACAAAGTATGTCTATTATGAATCTTAGGTTGACGTTGATTAGATACAAAGTATGTCTATTATGAATCTTAGGTTTATGTTGATAAGATACAAAGTATGTCTATTATGAATCTTAGGTTTATGTTGATAAGATACAAAGTATGTCTATTATGAATCTTAGGTTTATGTTGATAAGATACAAAGTATGTCTATTATGAACCTTAGGTTTACGTTGATAAGATACAAAGTATGTCTATTATGAATCTTAGGTTTACGTTGATAAGATACAAAGTATGTCTATTATGAATCTTAGGTTTACGTTGATAAGATACAAAGTATGTCTATTATGAATCTTAGGTTTACGTTGATAAGATACAAAGTATGTCTATTATGAATCTTAGGTTTACGTTGATAAGATACAAAGTATGTCTATTATGAATCTTAGGTTTACGTTGATAAGATACAAAGTATGTCTATTATGAATCTTAGGTTGACATTGGTTGGATACAAAGTATGTCTATTATGAATCATCCATATTCTTAGGGCTCAGAAAGTGAAGACCATATTGCGGCCGGCTTCAAATCCTTTGATGCCAATAAGGACGGGGGTATCGATCCACAAGAGGTCAGGGCCATCTACAGAGGTCTTATGGACCAAGCTGATTTGTTCAAGTGAGTAGTAGGAGTGGTGAGTAATCGAAAGGTCCCTGGTTCTATCCCTCCATCGTTCATTAGATTCTATGCGGAAGCAGACAAGAACGAGGACGGGTTGATCGATATCGACGAGTATAGAGCATATATTAAATCCCTCTGAAGGGCATCCCTTTTTACCAACACATTTTCTAAACTCCAATCCAGTGTTATGTGGGTTAACCACCCAGAATAGTAGTCATCTCCGTTTACAATGGCTTACCACCAATCCCATCTTCGTAGTGCAATAGCAGGGAGGCGGCACTTGGGTGATGCATCGATCGGGGCTAAGATTGGCTTGTCGTCAAGGAGGAGTAGTCGAGTAGTGCTGGAAGGGAAGGAAGTAGTTATGGGTATCTTGAGGTTAGGTTGGATAGATACGGAATAGGTCTACTCTAGGGGATAGAAAATGCTCTATCTTGGAATCGAACTGGCGACCTATCCCTCTTCAGTTGTTCCCCTATAGCCCCTTCGATTACGCCATCCAGGAGGTCGATTCCCAAGGGTATGCTCGGGCCGTACCCTCGAGTGTGCGGAAGGTCATGGCGATGAGTCGGAGGAAGAAGGCGGCTTTGAAGGGAATTGACCATAAAAGTGAGGACTTGGGTAGGGATCGAACCGGGGACCTTTCGATTACTCCTAGGGGAGCCCTCCAGTGTTATTGATAATAAGAAAACGTCATTCGTGTCCTTCACCCTGTGCAAAGTCGACATGTCCACGCTCACAGCGATCGCGAACATCTCCAGCGCTACCGGAATACCTGTCCAAGAATTCGTAAGTGAGTAATCGGAACACCCGGGTTCAATTACTGGGTGGGACATTTTCAGATATTCACCGATAAAACGGATTCATACGCTCTCACAGGCCAACGTATTTGTGTGCGTTCGGAGTACCTCGCGAGTTTAAGGGAATTCGAAGCCCAACAAAAGTAAGATCCCTTTGAAATCTTGCACTCTTGCATTTCCTCAACTCCATAGTTTCCTCGACGGCTTCGGTATCACTGAGTGTTCCTATATGGAGGAAGACATCTCGCCTTATGCTCCTCATGTTGGTAATTTGTACCGTTTACGGTATCGTAACGTCGAACAGAGTGACAAGTCAATTGAAGAGGCTCTTCATGGGTTAACAAGCAGAGGGTTTATCAACTACTACCCACCGCAGAGGTCATCATCCCACCCTCCGAGTCCCCTCCTGGCTGAGTGTTGCATTGTTGTCAGATTCCCAATGAACTCTCATCTAGTAGGAGATGCGCTCCTCGTGAAGGACTTCCCTCGGGCGATGCGACTCTTAATAGAATACTTTAGGGAGACAACAACGTCGGAAGTGCTGAAGGAGGCCGCTGAGGAGTAAATGAGGGAGGAGGTCGCCGGTTCGAATCCCAGTGACGGTATTTTGTAGGTATTTATTCTCGGCAGATCCTGTGGCTGTGATAGACA
>NW_003216874.1:130467-135749 GCF_000006405.1 Perkinsus marinus ATCC 50983 | reverse complement strand
AATATTGCAGCAGCAGAGAGAATAGCTCGAAGTGAGCGTATCGAGGTCGGCGATGTGGTCCTCGATGAAGGAGGGTAGGCGACTGCCCTTCTAGGATTGTGCCGAATTGCGTATACCATCAGAAACTTAGAATGCCTCGTATCATACCAAGTTGAGGCTACGTTTGTGTCGTGCCGCCGACTCATCTCACAATAGATATGAAACAGAATGATTCCTCCCTCCTTCCTTTAGCACGTTGGACAAGGACTTGCAATAGCCTTTCTAAGGGGTCTTAACCTTCAAGTCATTTTACTTACGGAAAACAGCAAAACGTCGAGATTGAAGGTGTAGAGTGGCGAGCGGTTACTCTTTCAGTCGTCTTCGTCGTGTCACAATTGACACAGTGAACAACTTTCCCTTGTCATCGTTGATGATGCCGCGAGCCTCCTCCGTCATCTCGGAGGCCTCGGCGGCGGCGGTGGCGGCCTCGGCTTTGGCCCCAGCAGAGGGGATGGACCTTCGATGTATCGGGGAGGTATGGTCGGATGGATTGGTCGTCGAGGACGACGCTGCAGAGGCTGCTTATGTTGCGACTGATATCAGATTTAGAGGAAATATCAGATACCGTAAGATGATAGCGAGCAGTTGTTGTTGTTGTTGTTATTGTTGTTGTTGTTGTTGTTGTTATTGTTATTGTTACTCAGGTCCCCTTCTGGTAACTCCTCAAGACGTCCGCCTCCACTTCGAATTGATACCAACGCGTGGGATAACACCACCGAGGCGAAACGCTATTATAAGCTTCGGCCTACCCCTCGGGACCTCTGGGATGGCTTTCCATAAAGCACTTACTGGAGGGAGTATGTCGAGCATGTTGGAGCAATAATGAAGAAAACGTATTGTTGCTAATTTGTTTTTGATGACGGTGTTTCTAGGATGTATACCCAGCCTTGTTTGTTCATTAGTTGAGTTCCTCCAACACGCGTATCTGCACCCTCTCACAACGCCAGCGGTTCGAGGCAAAAACCTGAATATTATTATCCTCTCGATGGAATCATCCAGCAGCATCAGTAGCTTACGTGCTAAACGCTACTGAGACTTGCCACTGTCCCTCCGACTAGCCTCCTCCGAGTGACCTAAGATTGAGAGGCTGTAAGTTGGAGTGGGTAGGCATGTACTCGTGGGCATAGCATTACCAGACCTCTTCGATGGCATGCAAGTGTCAAATGCAGGTTGTCATCCGAGATGGAACCTCGAGGTGAAACTATGAACATTCCTTATGGAAATAATAACCGACGGAAACCGTAGAAGTGATAATTTGTATTGAAACGAACGTTGTTTCGACCCGCCTAGGTGTGTTGCTTATTAGTCTATCTGTAGTCGGATTACCATCTCACGGCTAACTTCCTGAGCACTCGAAATAACTCAACCACAAGGTTAATTCACAACAGCATGCATACACACTAGATACAGCAACAACACAGATGAATTGGCCTTCGACTTATCATGATGGCATCTCATGCAGCGTCCGTTCCAGAAACTCGTCATGTTTCTGAATATGCGCTTGTTGTAGCCAGCCGAGACCATTTCTTTGATCCCATCTGTGGTTGAGCGTCTCACTGAATATGTTTAAGCATTGCATGTGGCTCAAGCCGGTTCCTTGTAGTTTGGGTAATAACTTCAATAACAGCTCCCTTCGGATGGGCAATAGTTTTTCGTACTCCTTGAAAGCGTCAGACGTATTGCCGGTGGCAACCACTTGTACATCTCCGAGCTGTATAGTAAGACGATCCAAAGCGTCATGGGTGAGTCGGGGATCTTGCCTGAGAACCACAAGCAAACTCTCTTTTTCTCTCTCTAGCATAAGCTAACAACCTGAATCCCACATTTCTGACATGTTATTCCATAGTATAAATGCACATATTTATTGTTCGTATCGGGCCTTACTCAAGCTGTATATACGACACTACCCTTCCTGAACATACCTGTAAGCCACGGAATAGGTCCAATGATGATCCTTCTCTGTCGATGTAAAAACAGTCTTCACTTCGGCGAGGCCCTCGGAACGTCCAGTTGATATAGTGAACTCCCAATGGGGATTGGCTGACACTCTGCATTGATTCCGACCAACGCTTTCGACAACTCCGTATATCTGAGAGAACAACTCCCATCGCCCTCATCATCATCATCATAACTGCTGCTTTTGTGCTACCTTTTGTTCGGTAAGGGGGATCGTGACGGGTCCCCCACCACCCAATACATTGCCTTTGTCATAGCGGAATTTACCCTGAAAGGCGAGTGAGGCCTATGTAGAGCTCCTCGACTTACTGGCTTTTCGCGACTCGGAACTGCTGACCCGTGCAGAGTTGCGGGGATGAGCAGCTTGATTAGGATATTCAAGTTGATCATAGAGAAGAGACGAATATGATGATGAGGATAATATTGTGCGACGGAATTCCCTTACAGGCCTTCTGTCGGGCGTGTTTACCGGGCGAATTCTGAGCAAGAAGTGTTACCTTCCTAGAAGCGCGGAAATCGACTTGACCGCCGTGCCAGTCATCTCGACTGAATCCCGACTCGGGATTCCCGAGTGTATAACATATTTACAGGCTTACAAGGGATGAAGCTCTGTATTACTCAGCCGCAGATGCCTGGGTTCGGTAGATACTAGCAGGTGAGGAGAAGAACAATGTGAATACCTTAATTCAGCCTCCTAACACAAAGAGAGCCGTTGTTTACCGACAAATTGTATAGGAGACACTACGAGTCGTCCTGAACTATAACATCCAAAACCGCACCCTGCGATTAACAATCATAGTGACATATGAATAAACATGTCACCTTTCGGATCCCCAACTGATCGGCAGCCCCGACGTCGGAGTATACACGACCGCCATAACTGAGACACGCCAACTCAGTTGCTCAACATTCACGCAATCCGGGTATAAGCTTGAATCAACCAGTTGCTTACATAACCACCTCAGCTATCTTTACAGTTATCATCCAGAGTCCAATTAATTGGTTCGGATGTAGCGTATGACTCATCATCGGTGGAATAGTCGTATAGACAAATGTTGCGGTCTAAGGTTAAACAAAGACAAGCGTTATGGTCGCTGGCAGTCCTTATCCAACGAGGATGTGAGGGAAGAGTGGTATATCAGTAGGCAGTTTCACAGCACTATGAGCATTATCAAGAAAGGGATAATTTCGTTGACCTCGTGGCGCAATGGAAGCGCGTCGGGTTTCCGGAGCCGAAGGTTACGGGTTCAAGTCCCGCCAGGGTTACATTAGAGTTCATTTGATGTTACATAGTTTGCCTTTATTAAAGGCGCCAAGGTTACGCACAGGATACCTGGGTTCCTTTACAGTGCTATCTATGTAAATAAATCGAGGAGAGGATCTGTGGTTCGATGTGACTCTGAACTCCTAACTAAACCACTGATTGGTAATCAGAAACGAAATCAATCTGAAACCCACCTCTCTCAGCCTCAGTACTAAAGCCCCCACCAACACAGATCAAAGTCTCTTGTACTCTCTGTGCCATTCGACTGTCTCGACAGAAGCCGGCCACTGGATGACGATAGTTTAGGTTCACTCTTAGCATCGAACGCAGGAGTGCCATTGGGATGAAATTCAAAGAGTTCAACATCGCTGCTGACCATGCAAGCCATGACATGTTTGTATTCCTCAATGGGAATCGAGTGAGATCATTAATTATCTGCTGCATCAGCTGCGGTGACCCGGAAAGTAGTGCCACTTGGCAGAGCATATTCACACACTCTTGCAGAGTATCGGTATGAAGCTTGGTAGAACGCATACTCACAAGGATTTTCATCGCTACTTCATGCACTGGAAGTTGGAGTGCCAAATCCGCTCGACAGAGCGCCATCGAAGCCATGAGAGCTTGGTAGTGATCTGATGGCTCAGAGAGACGCGACAATACGTCATCAGCAACTTGGTCACTCGGCCGACGATTGCAAGTGGTCATAAACCCAACCGAGGCGAACAGATCTTCCGTCGTCATCCCATCATACAATACGTCCAACTTAGCCATCGCGATCCTCCAAAGCTCTGCATGGTCTGAATTACACGCGAATAGGAAATGGACCAACGAGAGGAGAGCCTCGCCGTTGGGAATTATTCTATCCGGGTCTTGCTCGATACACGCCTCCACTTTACTCATGACTTCAACGGGAAAGTAACGCATTTTCACCAACTTCATAACCAACAAATGGAAGCTCCTTTGGTTCACTTTGGTCAAGTCAACAACATCTATAATAGTCCTCGCGAGGCTTTCAATCTCTCGAGTGGCCTTCCCCAAAGGATATCCCACCGACAGCGAGCCCAGTACGCCAATACGGTCCTCGCCACTCCCCGGCACTCTGCCGTCCATCGCCGCAACTGCGATCGATTTCCACAAAGTATTTGAGACTTTCTCCATGTAGACCAATGAGAACCCCAATGCCAACTGCTTTAGTTGAAGTAGATTCGATGATCGTGAAAGATCAACCTTGGTGATCAAAAAACCTTCCAACTGCGCAAACATATCATCGACCTCAACCGCTCCTATAACGTCTTGTGTTTGAGCGAGCCGTGCCAGAGATATACAACATATCGCAACACTGTGGACATCCCATTTAGAGCTGCTATTCATATCGGGTAATTTCAAGTAACGTATATGAGCTTGTTTAGAATGAGATCTCGCAAGAGCATTGAGGATAATAGCGGTCGCCTTACCGTCATCATTCGAGGATATTTCCTCGACGACCTTCCTCCAGATTGCCCCAACCCAGTCATCGTTACCTTCAGCATACATCCGTAATAGTTGTGCCCAACAATGTGCCGTAACATCGTCACGGTTCGTTATTTCCTCTCTGATGGTCTTATGAATATCTTCCTTCTCCAAGGGGACGAGCTGAGCAGCTTGCACTACCGATTTTACCGTCATCTTCGGCAATGAGATCGGCAAAGACTTCACGAGCTCTCTGGTCACCTGATATTGAGCAAATCCCTCAACCCGTTAGAGAACAGCACACCCAACCGGAAGGAGGTAGGTTCAAATCTCAGCCAAGGCTTTTCTTACACTATTAATATGCTTCCTCAGGCTGGAGTGTATCTTCTCCTTACTGCGCACTAATGCCGATACCAGCACTACTGCGTCATCGAGATCGAAGGACTGCCAATTCTTTTCAATGTGATCGAATAATACTCTATAAGCCTCTCTAGTGATAGAGGGTCTATGGACTGTCGAAGCAGACGACCACATTGCGAGCTCCTGAGGAGAAGGTGGCTATCGATCGGGCAAC
>NW_003216874.1:129401-130367 GCF_000006405.1 Perkinsus marinus ATCC 50983 | reverse complement strand
CCGCTGCCAACGCCTCCCTAGCGGTCTCGTTACCCTCAGTTAAATGAGCCGCTAGGAGATGACAGAGGACAGCCGCTTCGGTAGGTCGTAGCTCTCCAGCCTAGTTGGAGGAAGGATCATCAACCCAACACACTGGTGTATCCTCACTGAATCAGCAAGCCGACGTGCTATCCCAGTCCATGCCTTATCTGTAGACCGATAACGCCTCGATCGCAGCAGGAGGGCATCCCTACACAACTCGCATTGTCGACCCAAGACTGCATAGAAGGACTCGGAAGATTCCCTTACCTACGACGAGATAATACCCCTAGTGACTTCTGGATGATGACCACTACTCACTGGTTTCCTTGCAACCAACCCAGGTTCCATCCCTCCACCCTGCATCTGCTTCTTAAAGGCATGGACAAGCACCCTTTCATTCATTACAATAGTAACTCCTGACTGAGACAGCAGCTCACCAGAGTGTGGGAAGATATGTACATGGCCAACTGCACGTGCTAGTCACAATAGAAAATTCTTATTAGTTTCTGCACACTTCACGTGTAAAGTACTACAATGTAGCCTTGGAGACTCCTCTGAGCTCAGGTGAGGAGACCAAACATATATTCCTCAACAACTATCATCAACATCTCACTTATCCCAGTATGCGATCTTGACAATATAAATAACCACCTCCTAATCTTCAACGCTACTAAGAGTAGTAGTACTAACAACACAACTAATCCATAATAGGGGCTGAGCTAAAGTCTCATATTAACCTCAATGATATCATCAAAACACTTAACGATGGGATGATGCATTCAGTGACCAACTGACTGCTGTACCTGCTAAACACGAGGGAGTGATGGGAAAAAGGATGATGAATATTATTCCCTACTTATTTTCTCATCGCTCTCTCGCTGATTACTCTTCTTGGGGGGGATAGACGTAAGGAACGTCCTTGTAGAGACGCTGAAAAGAAAGATA
>NW_003216874.1:122779-129301 GCF_000006405.1 Perkinsus marinus ATCC 50983 | reverse complement strand
GATTGAATGAACTGCCTTGTCCCAGCCTGACAGCCAGGCCCAGCTGCCTTGGCCTGGGACTCCCAGGCCAAGGCAGCGGGTGTCGATTTGTTTCGACTTGTTGCCCGGCTCCTTCCTTCCTGCCATAGCTATCCTCCCCCTTCCTGTATATTGCACAACATCTAAGTTCGGTTTAAACTAGCTCAACAAGGTTGAGGTGTCTAGTATACGAACCTCACGTTGATCCCACCGCACTCCGAAATACACGGCAATCTGTTGAAAGCCGTTTTCTTCGCGACTACCTGACATATTTTGATCGAAGACATGCGGTTGCATGGTGATCCGACGAACGGGATGTCGTAGCGTTACCTGAGTTAATCCGTCGGTGATAGGCGATAAATGAAGAATATCCTTACCGGAGCCGAACTTCTGCAGATCTCAAGTGAAGCGACAGTGCAAATGTTACAAATCCTTTCACGACGATTACAGAACCTTTTGGGACAGGTATTCACAACGTAAGATGTCTTCAATGGAGACTCTTCATAAAAGCGTGTCTATCACAGGCAAGATTAAACGAGTGGATACCGCCTCGAACTCGGCGTAAAATAGAGAATCGGCCAACGGGTATCAGTGCCATGTCAGCTATTCTATGCACTGGTGAGATAGGGTACGTGCTAGCCAGTACGCGCATACCATTCTCTGATGATTCTATTATGAGGATTCCTATAATGTGGAATGATTTCATAGTGAAATTTTCACTGGACTCCGCTGGCATCCACCGACACGGATTCAAAAAAGGTCATCAGTGTTCATGAGAGACTCTCATTAAGAGTGAGAAAAATAGTCAGACTGCATGTCTCAGTTTACTTCCCTGTCGGCCTTTGCTTTCCTGGGCCGGTCAGGTCTGTCAGCTGTTGCCATACCCGTTGTTCGACGATCCAGATCTCTTGCTGCTTTGGCGCCCCTCGAGAAAAATGATCCAGGTGCTCGGAGTTCTCCGCGCCCTCGAACGATTCGACGAAATTAGTCGTCGAAAGAACGGCGACACTGCATCTCTTGAACTCTCGTAACATTGCATTTGACCTTCAGAGTGGTATGCTGCGACCTCGATAGACTAAAGAAGTTGTTGAGAAGGTAGAGTTTCAAACTAAGCTACCAGGGTAGCAATGACCTCTACTATCTTTGTTCGTAGTTCTTGTTGAATGGATTTGCACTGGGTGACAGGCTATCACAAGCTGTTGCACAGGCTGTCAGTGACACTGAGCTCCCTTTGGGGAGGGTGGAGAACGCTGTCACAGCAATCGTGTGTTATTGTCATTTTACCGTTGCATAAGGCCATTGCCTGGCATCTCCATCATTGTTGTGGAAGTGAAAATCTCGCAGTGAGATTGCTACGGTGCGCAAATAGATGGTTGCTGGTCTCGGTTTTATGCATTACTATCTGTTCGACGGCGGGTTTAAGTTCATCAGCTCAGATTTCCTCAATGTGACCGTTGAAGATGGGATTGAAGTGCGTTAGGACTCCCCTAATCCTCCGTGGAAGCTTGCACCTATCGGAAGGACTCCTTTACGAGGAGACATTCTGCGATGTCGCATCTTTAGATGGAGCTATGGAGCGTTCTGCGGCAGAAGTTCTGCCGCTCTTCGTCCCGATTTTTGTTATCAAATTTTATGTCAATATAATGTCACGTTGCGAAAAGGAGTTTTGGAGTGCGAGTTTTCATGAGTTTCAAAGAGATGGCTAAGAAGCCATCAAGCAACGATACTCAGTGTGAGTGCGGGTCATTGTGCAAATGCTCCCGCACGTGCATGTGATCGGTGACCCTAGATAAAACTGCTCTTCACCGTGAAGAGCAGTTGGTCACCCCCGACATGCTTTTCTACTCCTATCGTCCCTGTTCGCCCCCTTCGTTATGGTTCTCTCTGCTCAACGATGGCGATGGTCGCAGAAAACGCAACAGATGCATTTTACGAATGTAAACCTTCAACTTGATAACGGCATTGATGCTGGGCCCCAGCAACTGGGGAACCATTCACCGAATGGTGAGTCATTTCGATGACGACTAATTAGAGTAGGGCCTTCCTCCTTGACGGAGATGATAATGGAATTGCTACTAGTAATCCTAACCGACCGAAGGCAATTCTAGCACGGTATGTTTGAATACTCTGATTCGACGGCCACACTGCGGCCGACGGTGGATGGGAGGAGCGGAAGTGACCCCCATGAAATAGGCGATAATCGGGATTATACTACTAATACTACATCATGATTACTGTATAAATCATAGCTATTCTAAATCGGGACTATACTTTAGGGAAAATAAAAAGGGAAAAACATCAACAACATCATACCGGAGAAGATTGTTATACAATAACGACGGGAACAGAAAACAGATTCTCCTTCAGAGCAACGCTTTATAAGCATTGAATTAACGGCAAAAACGTGGTGGTGATGGTGATGATGACATCATCATCAACAACAACGACAGACCATACCATAAAGGTTCGTCACTTGGAGCAACACCGGAAAATCGATAATTCGAGGACCAATCACATCGCGGAGCCTTCACCACCATTGCCGAAAAGAAACTTGATACAGCGAGAAGAAAAAGCAACCGAGTCGTATATATAGCAGAGGATGATAATGACAATCAGACGGATGGAGATATCAATGGTACCTTCCTTGGCGCTCAATAGTAATGTAGGAAAATGAGTACACGCGACAAAACTATTCAGGAAAACGCGCGTGAGAAAATTTCGAGGAAGTTTTTTTGCCACATATCGGTCTCCTTCTCGAACGAAGTCCATGAAAAAGTTTAGTTGGGGTACTTGCAGCTTGGGTTTGATGACACTGCTAGGAAGTAGAAGAAAATACGCTCCTTGGAAGCTTTGGAAGGTCTGCACTCCTTAGGCGCTGTCACGGTCTTGGCGATCGACCGACGATACCCTTGAAAGAGCAAAAGAGATGATCCGAAGAATTGAGCCGACAGCCTTTCCAACTAGCATCCAACGCTCTAACACTACACCATGAAAGTAACACGAATACTCACTTCTGTTTTTCCTCATTCCCCGGATCAGTCGTGATATCCTCATCATCGGTTATTATCCTGACAGTAGTAAAGACTTCACACCACTAACGAATCGAAGAGCCCAACACGGCACTATATGGCATCATATTACTGAATATCAAAACTCGTGTCGCTCAAGCGTGGAACAATCATCACTTAAGGAGTTGATCTCAACGATACAAATCGATCAATCGATCGATAACGTGTCCTCTCCCAACTTACTCGATTTTCACGAATCTTCCGCGCCTATGCAGTCGATGGCCTTGCGGAGGTGTATCCTTTCTGCTCCTCACGGGTACAGATCTTGACGATTCCGTAGACGTTGAGTTCAACCTGATTAAGATGATGCCCAAATATTCTTCCGCACAGCGAAGAATCTGAGATTCGACTCGGAAAATTTTCCATACGAAATTGGTTATTGATTCCATTCACTCACTTGCCGCTTTCAGACTTTTCGCCCGAGGCTCCGTCATGGTGGCCGCCGTCCACCAAGGGAAGACAACAGACAGGACTAAGAGGAATCTTAGGTTCACGCGAACAAGATACGAAACAGGTTACCCCATCTCAAGCTTATCATCATCTTCTACAATTAAAACCCTCTGACGACACTTTGAAGTACGCGGTTTCTGAACATAATACCAAAATCTTCGCTGTGCGCAACTCAACATTGAGATATGCTCACCGTATCTGGAAGATTCCTCGACAGCCCGCTGAGCTCAACTTCAGTATCAATCATCGCAGCCAGAGGCATCTTCGAGGAATTCGGAAAAATAAAATCTTCTGCGTGCGCAAGATACTCCCAACGCACCCAAGTGCCCCCTCTAATCTACGAAGCTCATTATCACAACTTCCAAGAAACATGCAGTTGGATGAAGACTAGAAAGACTAGTTACGTACGTTCAGCTCGGAAAATACTGAAGCTTCCACTCGTTTTACGTGAAGTGGCTGAATACTCCATGTGAAAAACGTGATATTCGCGACATGGAGTGAATAAAAAATACTTCGCGAATTACACCTGACAAATCACCACATTTCACGAATACTACTTCCAGCATTTCGCGATAAACGCGAGAAACTCCTTGAGCGATCAGCGTTTTACACCATTCATTTTCTCTTCTTTAGAGAAGTAAGCCGCATGGAATGAATTCCGCTCACGAACATAAATTTCACGTGAATAAAACACGTTTTCGCGGATATCACACTCTGTGATAGTAGATCGCGGTGGACTTCGAGAAGATGTGTAAGACACGTATAAGACTTTACTCTCATTCTTCGCGAAATAACAGCATCAAATAGAAAAATCGCGCTTTACACTGGAGTTTCACCCAAGTGATATGAGAAACATTAGTGAAAACCATATTTCACAACTACTGCATTTCATAACTACGCGAATATCCCCTTTTTCACAGAGTATTTCGCCACTTCACGTAAAACGGGTTGTGAAACTCCACTATATTAATCACATATAGAGAATCGTCAGGATGAACTTGCGGCAAGATATGACTATGGTGTTTCTATGTTAGTATAACACACTGACCAAACCGTGCACGCATACCCAAAACTATGGGGAACACGCGTCGCGCGTGACAAAGCGCACAACATGGAATTTCTATATTGTGCACATGGTGACACGGAATCTCCAACACTAATTTCCCCAGCCCCAGTGGATACGATAGTACAATAGTTAGACAAAGGCTCAATATTTGCAACGATTCCCAAAATTCATTCAAATCGATTGTACCATGGTCAGTGTTGTAGTCGGGCATACCATATGTAAGCGCGTCAACGCTACCCACAACAGTGGCTACATCGTGGCACTTATAAACGGTATGGGGTTGGTTATGAATATGGTGGTAATGAGCAGCACTAGCCTCAGCCAGCTAAAGGATCTATTCATGGGCCTCAAAGATCGTATATCAATCACCCCTGGTGGATCATTGACAGTGTTCACTGATAATTGCTGCTGTGGACAGCAGTCGGAAACACTGAAAGACCTGCCGCCCGTTCAATAAACCAATTCTGAAGCTCAGAATTCGTTTCCAGAACGATTTTCTTAAATCTTGTTCATAGAATCGATTCTGGGAACGATCCTGGAATCATTTCCAGAATCATTTTTGAACGTGTTCAAAAACGTCCTCGCGCGTTTCCGAAATCAGTTCCAGAACCGCGAATTTCAGAATGGCCTGGAGTGGTTCTGAGCATTTCGTGGCGCGTGACTTTGCTGTCTACTTCGTAGATTCCACAAGGAAAAGCTCCCTTTCACTTCTCCAGGAGAAGTTACACTCCTTTTCCTTTCTTGAACCAATTACAAAGAGAGCTTGAAGCTCTCGAAAAGCTGACACTGCGTGAGGAGCTAACGCTCTCTAGACTGTGGGAAAGGGAGCTGGTACTACAGATTGCTATTTACGAAGCAAGGCTGAAGAAACCAGGGGAGCCGATTCCCGTATCATCAAGCCTTGCAGATGCTGTTTTAGATGAACTTGCGGCCCGATTGCTGGGTTATCCTTAGTGTAGTTCCTATTAGCTGTCTTGGGAGCATGAGTTTTCTTGAAACAATTAGATTGAGTCTAGTTAAGGCTGGTAGTAGCAGCCTATTACTATTTTATTTTTTCTCGTGTGTTGCTTGTAATAGTAAGTGGTTCATTGATTGTAGTGTCAGTATTTGCAATATGAATGATGAATGATGTGGTTCTATTGTCGTGTGTAAGCTAATTTTTGGCGGTATGCAACTTGTTTTGTTGACCACGCCGCAACTGAACGCAACTGGAAGCTAATTTTTACGAGAAACAGTTCATAATCATGTCAATTGTCATTATCAACGTTATTGTTGTTATCACCGTTCCTCATGAGGGCCAAAAAAGACGCTGCCAGATTGGGGTCCTCCCACAAAAGCAGCTGCTCGACCCCTTGAAGCCCACCCTCGACCAAGCCATCACCGCCCAAGGGCTCATTCATATAATTTTCATCCCGAATGGCTCTGCGGATTTCGGGGTCAATGTAGTCGATGGCATTGAACGACTCTCACCCTCTGCGTATACACAAGTTGTGAAGAACTACCGCCGCCTCGATAACCTTCGTAGCTTGAACTGGCAACGTTCAAGGCAACGTTCAAGTCGTTCGTACGACTGGGCATTACGAACGATTGGAAAGCTTATGAAACGCAACAAATGCCAATGTGAACAACGCAATGCAAGTTGCGTTACGGAACAAATCTTGAAAATGAAAGTGCGCTGTCGTAGACCGCGGGTTCGATCCCTGGAGTTAGCAGTATTCGTGTATTTATATCACGATTTTGGAAGCGTTTCCGGAAGCGATTTCAAAAATTGCGTTTGTTGAGCACTTGTCAGAATCGTTTCTGGGATCGCTTCCAGAATCGCTTGTGGATTTTCAAAATCGTGTTTATTGAACATCATCTCAGAAGCGTTTTTTAAAATCGATTCTCAGCAACGTTTCCAGAATTGCGCGTAGCCTTGTC
>NW_003216874.1:120809-122679 GCF_000006405.1 Perkinsus marinus ATCC 50983 | reverse complement strand
TTATACTTGGCAACGCCTTCACGGATTAGGCGCAGAAGTTCTGGCCATCGATTTCATCGTGAGAGGCGTGTGTTCGTAAGTACTCATTGAGTGTGCGATGGAATCTTTCCACTTTTCCATTTGTTAGGGACGTATTCTTAGCTGTGGTTAAATGAAGCACGTCATGCTTCAACAAAAATGCTTCGACTCGTTTGGATACCAAATTCCTTCCAGAATCTGACCATACAACAAGAGGTGTTGTGTGATAGATTTCGAACATGTGAGCAAAAAGTGCTTCCACATCTTCACTGACTGGAGTTCCTTTGGTAGCTTTTGCCAGTACATATCCAGTTGCACTGTCCACAAGGGTCACTGCAAAAAAGGCTTTGCGACCAGATACTGTTCGGTAATTACCAACCACATCGATGTGGACTTTATTGAATGGTATTGCGGACTTTCTTACTGCACGCACCTCATCGGGGTCACGTTTCCGCTTCTTTCCAGTAGTCTGGTCTATTCCGTCAGCGTTTTGATTAGCGTGTGCCTTTCCTCGCTTGCACACGTCACACTGATCAACAACTTCTTTGCAAACCTTTCGGAGTCCTTCCGCACGAACCCATTTATGGAGTCTTTGGTATAACGCTTCAGTTCCCTCATGATCATGATTATCCATCACGAAGTTACGGAGTTGAGAGGATGGAATCCATATAGCACCATTTCTACAAGTACTTACGTCTTGCCAGGTTTCTTGCTTTGCTCCCGCTGCCGAAATTTTCGGCGATCTCCTAGATGGTCTTGCCCATTTGAGATAACTTGGGATGCGAGAGAGTTTATCAGCAGGATTCTGCTCACTTTGGATATATTGATATATCACATCAATCTTATACAAGGCTAATAAATCGTCAATCATTTGTAGTCCCACTTCGGCGGCTCCTGATGCCAAGCCTTTTGAAGCCACCCAGTGCCACCTGGGTCTGGGCACCAGTTGAACGCAACACAGACTGAACATTACTGGAGGACATAAATTGAGAGGAAATTAAGGAAATACAAGTTGTATATATTATTAGTGAATAATGATGGCAATGTTCCTAGCGAAACGCTAGGGGACAAAAATCCTTTGTGTATGCGTACAACACAAAGGAAAACTGCTTCGCTCAACGCCACGGAACAACTGTCCCAATCACTGCCGGGATCGGCTCCGGATACCGGTCTCGAGCCTATTGGCAACCTATTATGTGTTCTGGCATAAACGAGCTAGTGGCACAATGGCACAGTGTGTCATCATGTTTCCACTACTCTCTACTTCGGATGATACTCGATGAGATCAACAGTGCTATGAAGAATGAGGTGGAGGCCGTACCGCTTCATAGGATCTCACTTAATGACCTCAAAGCTTACCTATCCAAGCTGAGGAATTACGAAGCGGCCTCGGCGAGCACGATCCAAGGCATGGAGGCGCTCACTCGTCTGCGAGTGTCCCTCGATGGGCACGCAATCCACATACCTCCTGCTAACCCGGCGATCATCGAGAGAGCACGTGGCCCACCATCGCCTGGTCCCAAGCCGGTCTTGGCTGCTGACCTCGTAACTGACCAGTTGCGACGCCAAGGCCATGGTACCTCTGTTCCTGCTTCTGCTTCCAAGCCCGGGTTCTCCGCGACGTCCAGTAGAAACGGTCAAGCTAAAGAGAACCGGAAATCTAATATGATCTGCCGCTGGTGTCATATTCCTCTTTCAGCGAGGGAATTTAACATGCACATTGATGACGGCTGCCGCTATGGTCGATGCCCGTGTGCCCCATTGCCTGATCCGCTGACCGAGAAGGCAAAACTATACGCTCAAGAGCGAGTGAAATCTCTGGTAGTTGAGGATATCCGTGGGAAAGGTCGAA
>NW_003216874.1:119305-120709 GCF_000006405.1 Perkinsus marinus ATCC 50983 | reverse complement strand
GAGGGTCGATGAACTGCTCGGGACGAAGGGATCGCAAACGTTGGCAAAAATAATAATAATATTTACAATCGGAAAATTTGCAATTTCGACAAAAAATGAAAGAATAATCAGAAATTTGGACATTTTCCAAAAATTCCATAAAAGTTTCTAAAATTTCTAATCTTCGTTGATAATTTCCATACAAAAAACGGAAACTCCACTGAAAAACAAAATTCACAATAAAATCTTCTTAAAAATTATCAACCAAAAAACTTCGCTCCGCCTTTTTATTACATTCAATCCGCTAACTTTCGCCCAAGTCGTCGGACATATAGTATCATCCCAATCGAAAATCACCAACGTTTGCGCTCTCGCGGGCGTAGCTGAAAAACATACCTCTGCAAAAAAATAAATTTCCTGAATAAATTCTCAACAATGTGGGAAAATAAGCACATGATTATCAACTATGGAAATTCTGTAAAATTTTCTTATTGCTTCAAAACTCTACCACGGAAAACTAACACATATTCCTTCAACACTGTAGTAGCCTACACGGTGTAGTCGTCAAAGATTCCTTCGCCGGGGTTGGTGTAGCTCCTACAGCAGTGCTGAAAAAAATGCAACATTTCAATGGTCCCGACTTCAATCCTCTCACCTCCCATTAGAAATATCCCCGTCCTTCTCCTCCTCTCCCCCTGCTGGTGTTAACAACGCAGTGAACATAGATTCATGATCTCCCTCCTCCTCCTCCTCCTCATCACGCCGACTTGATCTCAGAGATTCTTTCGGAGTCATCATAACTCCACTGCCACCATGCCTATACGTTGCCGTGGGAAAACCTTGGGGAAAAATCATTTAATCATTTCACATCGATTTCATGAATGGAGTTTCACCCTAGTGATACGAAAAACACTAGTGAAAAACATATTTCACGACTATTGCATACAACGAGTATCGCGTTTTTCACAGAGTTTTACGCCACTTCACGTTAAACGGGTTGTGAAACTCCAACAACCCAATGGTAATCAACGAAAAATTCATACACTAATAAAATGGAGTTCCATCCTAGTGATTTGAAAAAAAAACACTAGTGAAAAAATATTCTTCACGACTACTGCATATCACCACGTTTTTCACAGAGTTTTACGACGCCACTTCACGTAAAACGGGTGAAACTCCAGGGTGGAGTTTTCACATAATTAAAATGAATTTACCACTTCTAACGTAATAAAAATTAAGCAGAAAATTTTAGTTCTCCTAGGAGCAAACGTTTTTTTTAGTGGAAACTAAATTATACACGTTAGACATGGTAGAATGTACGAGGTATAAGTAAAACTTTTATCAACTCTATCCAGTCAACAGAAAAAAAGGAGGGGGAGCGCCAGTCTGGAGGTACTGCCGTATAACTCTACCGATCGGGGGAGC
>NW_003216874.1:117212-119205 GCF_000006405.1 Perkinsus marinus ATCC 50983 | reverse complement strand
TCATGGTGAGAACAGTGCGGATAGTAATAATGCTTTATTCTCTTTTAGAGAATAATGGATAGAAAAATATGGATGAGAATGCAGCCATTTCAATCATGCTTAATGTTGTTGGGTTGAGTAAATTCGGTCTCGCACCTTCGATTCCTTTCCCTTTTCTCTTTTTTTTCTCTTTCTCTCTTCCTTCTTTTTCTTTTTCCTTCCTTTTCTTTTCCCCCTTTTCCCCCTTTCTTTTTCCCCCTTCTTTCCCTCTATTTTCCCCCTAGTCTAGTCGGGACAGTTATGCGCGATGGCGCGATGGCGCGACGACTGCCTCCTTGAACGTTCCTCATTTCGATGGTATTGTGCCTTTCTACGGAGCATCTTTACTAGGATGTGTTAGAAGCTTGTTGAGAACAACTCCATTTTTCAGTCCTTCAAGTTTGTAGTGTTCTGCCAAGGCTTCTGCTACCTTTTTTGTGCGTCTGCGTGCCAGCTTGCACGTTTATACGATGTGATATCGGATCCACTGTTGTTGAGATTGGTACCGTAAGCATCTGGCGCAAGTTATTAATTGTCATCCACAATGCCTGGCGATGCCTTGAGTTCTTCCCAGCATTCCGACGATGCACACACTCCTCTCGGTGTTCATTCCTCTGAGTCGCATCACACTTTTCCCAATTTTTTCCAATTTTCCCACAAAAAAAAGGAAAAAAATCACCAACACATATCTTAGGTTCATCAAGGATGAATCTTTTTGCAAACATAAAACAACATGAAAAAAATTATCTCCCTAACACCGAAAAATGCACCTTACTCTTCCACTCCCCTATTAAATCTTGCAAACTCAACACCACTTGCATTTCCTTAACGCTCAACCTCCCAATAATCCAACAATACACTACCGTGCAATACATACTACTATAAGACGTATCTTTATCGATCGCGTGATCGATTATTCACATTCCTGAATCGCTTCGCTCCGCCCATCCACTGCGACCTCAGGTGGCGTAGCCTCGTTAGTGAGCAGTTCGAGATCGAGAGCTCCGTCGTGCTTAACAATGTGTTCTGAATAAAACGGGAAACATTCGATTAAAAAGCTGTTACTTATTTTCCACTTTAGGTAGAAAAACTCGGAATAAAGAATAAAATTACGGAAATTTTTCGGCAACTACCATAATTTTCATCTTATCATCGAAATTTCTCTCAAGATATAATAAATATCCCCAAAATCCATCATTTTCACCACAGAAAAATAATAAAATTTCTCCACTTTTTCCATCGGAAGGTCCCCGGTTCGACTCCCCCCCTACCCAACGAGTCCGTCAACAACTGTATCTCATTCCCCAGCTGCGTCAAGTCCGGCTTCAACAGAAACTTGACAGATTTCATCCTGATCCAACAATACATAATCGATCACTCGGGCGCGCGCTTTTTTCCTCCCCCTCACGCACCAGCTGTTGGCCGTCCTCCGCGTTGGTATATTTCCTAAAGTCACTCTCATCAGAGCTTCTCGTTCGTGTGGCGAATCTCCAATGGAAATCACATTTCTCCACGACCTACCAAAAAAATCTTTGCTGTGCGCAAAAATATCTTTTCATCCGTGCAACACCAACATGAACCTCAAGATACCTGTGCATTGCCGAACTATTCCAGAAATTCGCCGCCGTGCTCGAGGGCTGCTCAACAAACTGCAAATCTCCTCCACTCATCGGCGTAGCACCTATTTTACCAAATCGATCACGTGATCGATTTGGATACCCACATCTCTGCCCATCAATTATATCCCTAAAAGCATGCGCTTTCCACCCAGCCGGGCTCTTCACTCCTTTATGTTCGAACGCACCTACATTTCCCAAAATCTTGCAATTTTATCCACACTTACATTTTCTCAACGCCCATATATTACTTCGCGCACTGCAAATTTGAACTGCCAAATCTTGGAAAAGCGGCTCCAGCGACGGCAACCATTTTCTACACGATAATTCAAACCAGCCGTCCTAAAATCAGTTGGGAA
>NW_003216874.1:108948-117112 GCF_000006405.1 Perkinsus marinus ATCC 50983 | reverse complement strand
TTCTTTATGCGGATCAGTCGACTGCAATTTAGCATACTTCAAGTCCAACTGGAAAAATTAAAAATTTTCCAAAATTTTCCGGAAAAATTTTCCCTACCGCGATTTTTTCATTCCTAGCCTTCACCAAATTAAACTGCAATTCGACTTTTTCGCTCTTCAATTTCTCAATTTCTTTCGCCAGAGTTGTCACTAAAACGGGAAAAAAACTTCACTAAAAATTCTGCACGCATGCACATAAGATACCCTCTAGGTCCTCCAGTGTTCTCTCAATTTCTCCCTTCTCCCGCGTAAGTCGATCGATTTCTTTCGCTGCAGTCTCGCGGTCACATCGAGCCGTTTCCTATTCCAAAGGTCCCCGGTTCAATCCCACCACCCTCCATTTATACTTGTAATAATGTAATATCATGTTTTAATTCTTCTATTTTAATTTTGTCCTCATTCGAAGATTCCTTCTTCACTGCAGTTTTCGCCGTCTCCTCTTTTTGTGGCTGAAATAGTAAACCCATACATCGCGAAATATACAATTGCTTTCCTCAGCTCAGTTCAACAGCTTCCTCACAAAATTTACGAGTATACATACAAACTCATATAATTTCCTCCTCAGAATTATCACATATTGTCACCATCACACGCAGTTGACCATGTGCATATTTGCTCATCCCGTCGTATAATTTACGCAGGAAAATAACGAGAATAACGGATATAACGGATATAACGGGAAAAATGGTAACAACCAAAATACCAGAAATAACGAAAATCACAAAAATGACCAAAATAACGAAAATCACAAAAATAACGAAAATAACGAAAATAACGGAAATAACGGTAATAACGGTAATAATTTCTTCCAGCGTATCCCCCTACTTTCCTCCTCAATTCCCTTTCGAGTTGTCTCACTCGATCGTCCAACTCGTTAGCCTTCTTCTGGAAATTCAATTTCTCCGCCCTAGCCCTATCGCCAATAAGAATTCGCCGCCCCACACCGTCACGCGCCACAAAATTACTTTTCCGCTTCCCGAACACTTTCCGCCGTCTTCCTTTCCGCCGACTCCAACGCTTTCATCGCTTCACCAACCTGAAAATATCCAAGGTTCAAGTGATAAAGATACAAAACAGGTCCACCACCTTCTGCCGCTCATTCGCCAACTCAGCCTTCATTTTTTCAATTTCTGCATCATTAGGAACCGCTGACTTACTCGGAGTCGCAACTTTGGCCGGGGCGAGCGCGGTAGTCTGTCGAACAACTCAAAATTCGCAAAATTACGGCAACAAAATTCAAATATATGGTAAATAATAAAAAATTCATAATATTGACATACAATGGAGTTTCACCACCCTAGTGATATGAAAAAAACGTATTTCACGACTACTGCATATCACCGCGAATATCGCGTTTTTCACAGAGTTTTACGCCGCCACTTCACGTAAAACGCCTATCACCAACACAGAGGAATATTCACCAAAAATTTTCCCAAAAAAATGAAAAAATAATTTTCAACATAATAAAATATTCCACCCTACCCCCTCGCCCTTCGCTTTCAACTTCGCCTCATACTCCCTCTTTTTCGCTTCCAATGCCGATATAGTACTCTTAGTATCCACCACCACAGGAGCCGATGCCGTATCTAAATGGGCCTATTCCGTATCTTACCATCTTGAACCTAAGATACCTTTCTTCGCATCTGTCGGAGTTTCCTTAGTTTCCCCATCCTCCTCCTTCACTACTGCAGCCTTCTTCTTAGCCTGACGAATCGTGTTGGAATATAGTTTTGCTTTCCTCAGCTAAACTGTGGAAGAATTCAGAAAAGTTAATCTCACAAAGCCAATTGAATATCACTCAGAAATTCCTTTAACTAGATTCGTAAAAAAACTCAATAACAATTTTACGAACTTTCCTCGTCATCACCAACACCAATAAGCGACCATATGCATATTTTCCAAATGCGCACGGCGAAGAATTCAAAGATATTTCCGCAAATCCAAATTACAAAAAATACTATGAAAATTTCTCATTTTTCTGAATATTTTTCATAACTCACATAAACCACCAAAATCGATCACCCGATCGATATACAATATACTAAAAAATTATACTCTTTTTTTAACATTCATCCTTTTTATTTCAGGTAGTTTTCTCAAAATGCCCTCCCCAAGAATCGACCCAAGGACCTTCCCATTACCTTAGCCTTGCCCTTAACCCTCGCCTTAGCCTTCGGTTTCACCTTTGTTTTTTCCTCTTCCCCCACCTCCCCCTCTAACGGTTTGTCCGGCCTCTTCTCGGGAGGGCCGGCCGTCGGGGGCGGCTTCAAAGGCGTCGAGTTGGCCACGAGGGAGCTCGTCAGACCAACAGATGCTCCTCCTGCTCAGCAAACCCGCATAGGTTCGATCCCAACAATAACGAAATTAATATTCAACTATACAAAAAATATCACAATTCCCCCCCGAAAACTAACATGAATTTCCACTGTGCGCTACCATATTCTACTATACAAAAGTCACATCCCCCGTAATTTCGAATATACGTATTACTCTATCGGGTGAAATGCTTTATCGATAATACTAAAAATTACCGTCCTACATCTACTCCTACCCCGATCGTGCATAAACTCTAATAATAAAGTTCCACCCGTGATAATGAAAACAGTACGTGAAACGTTTTCATTATCAGTGCGTGCCAATTTGATATGTAAATGTGGGTTTTTCTTGAGGTTGATGAAAATCAATGTGAAACTCTATCGCATATACAATGTAACAATGGCTATGAACATGTGTTGTGATGAAAGTATCCGTAGGAACTGTGATAGCGACAACTTGTTCACTATAATATGTCCTCTAAAGTAGCACGCAGTTGCGTATCAAGTTGATACGTACTGCATTCTAGTTTCGAGCTCAACGGAGCAAACATAGATTCCAACATAAGCCATATATACAGTATCAAAATCGATCGCCTCCCTCTACTACCTTCTCCCATCACTGACAAATTCTGCATTTTCATTTCCGTTGGTACAAAAACTTCAAACCGCGCCCCCTTCTCCTTTTCTCCATGTGTCGTAATCGTCAACCCCATTTTATCGCTCATATTTCGTACCATAGTCAGGCCAAGTCCAATTCCATAGTATTTTTCAGGTTGCGCTCGAAAAAATGGATTTTCCAATTTTTCTTTTTCTTCCGCATCAAAACCACAGCCCGTGTCGGTCACAATGAGTTTAACACCTCCATCGCTCTCAGCTGAAGCGTTTATCGTCACATTTCCTGAAATAAAAAAATATTACCCACAATAACATCCATCGAAAATTTTGGAAAAAAAAACTAAGCTTCAAATCCAAAAATTACGGAACTCGGAAAAATTCTCCAATTTATCGTCATATCACCAGAAACGAAAAAAATCAACAATTAAATTCTGGTAAAACTGAAATTTATATTTTACAGTAAAATTTTTAAAATTTTCCTACGAATAAAGGTTAAAAAATCCAATGGTTATGTAGGAAAATTTACACCGTTCTGCTACAGCTCTTAAACTCAGCCATTCGAGGAATTTAAATGAGAGAAAAATTCCCGACTGAAAAAAATCCTACACGATCCAATTAACGTCATATCAACTTGAGAATTCCCATGAAAATTGGTAAAATTAAGAATGGAAAAACAAAAAATCATAATATTTCGAAAAATTTCATTCGGGAAATTTCTCTATCGGAGAACTAGATAGCAACAGCGACAAATCATGATTTGAAAATTCCTCCAGAAACACCAAAGCCGAAAATTATTTCCCCCTCACCTTCCGTCGTAAATTTAAGAGCGTTGTCAGCCAGTTGGTAAATAATACGTCGAAGACGATGAGGATCTTGTCGGACCTGAGAAGAATCTTTGCGCACAGCGAAGATTTTGCAGCAATAACAATCGCAAAAATTGGGAGTAGAAAACATTTAAACGAAAAATAATGAGGAAAAATATTTTCGCGCACGTGGAAAAATTTCTGGAAACATGTTCATGACCATGCAAAGTTGAATAGGTCTTCCCCATTCCTCATATTCCAATAAGAATCGCCCACAGTGGAGACATCATCCATACCGAACGTTTTTACCCGAGGTAAACCGTCCTTCGGAACAAGATTAATAAAATCAACTCCATCCTTCTTCATAGGCTGCCCTCTTTTATCATTCGCCTTCAACAACTCCTCATGGCAACTCTCCACGATCGGACCAATATCGACCCCCTCCGAAGGGGCGTGATACGCCAGCAGCGGCTCACAGGCCATACACCCATCTCTTATCAATGACATAACCTGATGATATCTTAGGTTCAACCACGTAAGATACAAAATAGGCCCAAACTACTACCTCCACTACTCTCAATCCACATCTATAAATCATGCCCAACTGTTTCTGCATGGGTTTTTTAACTTCAGTTTTTATCAGAACATCCGCCAAGCCCGCAATACCCAAGTGCGGCACGATGAGCGTATGTGCCAAATGCCCGAGGCCTCTTTTCTGCAACAGCCACTTCCCCCCCAGGTCACTTAAACCATTCAAATATCCAAAACCTTCAGCACCTTTTTCAAATTCACCTTCAATGCATTTGTCCTCTTTCGGAATCCAAATTTCAAATACACTGCCTTTTCCCACTTCCGACGATCGCACGAAAATTTTTCCGCCACATATTTCTTCTATACTTTCCTTAGCTGAGCTCAGCCCCAGTCCCCATGACATCCCATCATCATTACATGTAAAGATATTTTTCATGCCCAAATTGAGCCTCACCCAGGGCTCAAATATTCGCGCCCATTGGCCCTCAGGAATGCCGATTCCGGTGTCGTGAATTTCCAACACGAAATGCTCAGGTTCATCTCTAGAAGTGCAAATAACGTGGCCTTTGTCGGTGAATTTGAGAGCGTTGTGAACCTGAAGGTCGCGGGTAGGGTATGACGATTATTAGTACTACAGGAGAAACCGTCACGCGCCATGAAATTATGTATATCAATAGCAGAAGATAAATGGAGAATTTGAAATGAATCAGGGTATGAAAATTATTAGTACTACAGGAGGAACCGTCACGCGCCAACTTTAATTATGTATATTCATAGCAGAAGATAAATGGAGAATTTCAAATCATCAGCCCAACTTTAAAGATTCAAATCATGCCCAACTTTAAAGATTCAAATCATGCCCAACCCTAAAGATTCAAATCATGCCCAGCCCATTACCACAGCATATACAGCCTTAGCAAAATGTTGTTCACTGGTCTTCACTATCGGCCCCCCTCCTTCCTCCCCCCACCCCGTCTGGTCCTCGAGGGCAACCTCGTCAGATTTGGTCGGCCTGTTATGTCCGTCTAGTCCGAACCTGTGGTAATCCCCGGTTCGATTCCGACGGCGGACATTATTACTTCATTAATTCCACCACTTCCTCGACTACAGCCCCCAGGCGGACGTCCGTTTTGACTACTTTCATCCACCCTCGGCCCAACTTGTCGCTAACGACGTTCTCTTCTACCATTCCGCAGTAGCGGGAGCCGGCCCTGAAATATCTTGAGGTTGAGCGTGGAAGATACAAAATAGGCCCGATATGATACTACCTGTTGATCAAGGTGAGCCTCTTCTTTTTGACCTCATCTTTGACCATCATTTTCATCGCCTCGGTGAGTCCGACGATCCCGTTGAAAGGCGACTTCATGTCGTGAGTCACATGCCCTTGCTCCTGAGAATCTTTAGGTTGAGCGGGCAAGATACGGAATAGGTCCACTCTTAATCGTGGACAGAAAACGCGGAAGACTTGATGCTACTATTAAAAGCGTATCTTAGGTTCCACCATGCAAGATACGAGTTAGGTCCAGAAAGCACACCTACCTCCTGTGAGAAGAAATCTTCGCTCTTGTCCTTCTCAGGATGATTCGAATATCCCTCATCAGCCGACATACCCCAACTCAACCTACTCCGTATCTTTCTCCATCAACCTCAAGATACTCTCCCAATATACGCACAATATCGATCACCAGGGCGGGCGCGAGATGAACGCATCACAAATCTCGTTCCGCCCGAAACGCATGGAGTAAATCTCTTCCAACTCCGACGTCACTCAGCCTAACCTCAAGCGCCTTGTATAAGGTTAGCCTAGGTCGATCTCATTAACTGTTGTACCATGGGCCGACTCTGACTATCGCAGTTACCTCCTCCCTGCACCGCTCTCTCCGATGGCTTCAGTCTCACCCAGGTCTCGCATTCCTACGGTGACTGCCCTTCTGGTCGTCTCTTTTATCTCTATGACCATCTTACTTGCCTCTTTATTGCATCTGCGGACGCTCTTATTATCTGGTCCTTGCAAACAAGTGGTCGTTGAATAGTTATTTCTCAGTTGAGAATATCTAAGGTTGTCTCTGTCAAGATACAATGTTGACCCACTTCATCGTCATTCTCCCCCTCCTCCTTACAGTAGACGGCAAGCAGCAGTTCAAACAAGTGCTATGCGATATCAACCTCGAGCAAGACGGCAAAGTCTTCGATGAAACCATATGCTTGGTTAAAGATTCCGAGGATCGCCGCAGTGTAAGATACGAAATAGGCCCAATGAGAGCCTATCCCTCAGATACTCCTAATCGAAGGCCTCAGCAAATCGACCCCACCCACTGGCAAAGTCTTCAACGTCGAGGCTGAGAAGCCCGGTCGTGGTGGCAAGAACTCCAGGAAGCTCACTATCACGACCCCTGTTGAAAGCAAAGATCTTATGTATCATGGTCAAAGATTCAAAACAAGCCCACTGTTTGTCAACGGCGACTCATACTTCAAGAGCTTGACTTTGTCTTCTTACGGAAGATCCGACGACCACGTGCATGTTGTCTCTCTGACTCCAATTCGTCCCGGCGACCAAAGGGTAGAAAGATGCGACCGCTTTATCTCGACCGACGGGACTGTCAGACTGGAGGCATATCACAACGTGGCCTACTTCGAGTGGCGCATTAGCTATCTCCTGCAAGGTGTCTGGAGTAAAGCCTCTAAGCTGAAGGTTAAGGACTACATCCTTAAAAGCGAGTTGAGCACCTTTAAGGGCACCTTTTATGACCTTCACCCAGGTCACGAGGAACACATCGTAATGTTGGCAACCCATAACGATAAGACGATCCTGCTGTTTAAAGAGGAGTAGAAGAGTATATCCATGCTGTTGTTGTTCTGTGTGACCGTGTAGTGCTGCGTGCTTAGTATAAAAGTGTACAACGATGATGGACTTGTAGTATTAAGTAGTACAATGATGATGTACTTGTTGTATACATGTGTTTTGATACTGTTGTACGCCTAGGAAGCGGCGTTCGTCATGCCCCTTCACTGTGGCGGTTACTACTTGCCATGTTTTCAAGTATGTTTTATACTACAAGAGATTAATTGGAAACGCATGGCTCTCTTAAAGGAGGAAAAGTTGAGAAAACCCCGACGGCCTCGACGCGATGGTCAAGATGTATCATTCGATGATGTCCCAGAGCAACTACTATCGCAAGCCTCAAGCGCACATGATGCGCCGAAAACTTCCGATAACTCTTCGCAGTTCGCAACAGCTACTGGCTTAACGGCATTTATTATCTCACGTTAAGCTTCGTAGTGCAGTATACTCAAGGTGATGTAGTGTAGGCATGGCAACAAAGTAAAGGTCAACACAGATGAGTAACTCACAAGTCATCTTCGATGAGGACAATTATAGACAGTTAGTCTCAGTAGTGTCGAGTGGCCCATTCCGAGGAATGTCACAGTACAGACCTCAAGGTCAAGGGCCCAGATGTGAGCGCGATATCCGCACAAAGCTCATCGTCGTTAAAGAAAAGAGAATTAATGGTGCTCGAAAGCGCAACGGGAGTATTAAGTAAACCTATTGGCAGCTTCGAAGAGACTTCTTGTAAAATAGTCTTGAGATGAATTCTTGGTAGTTTACGACGAGTGCTGATAAGTGGTACTCAACCCGACCTATTCTGTATCTTCTATGCGGAAAGATACTCAACTCAACAACTCGCGTTCCATAACAGCTAAAGCCACTCATAACACAGGTTTCCCCAAGGGGATCATGGGCCACACGAAATTCCCGAACAAAGACGGAGGAAGGGCGTATCTTGAGGTCCAGTTTGAAGCATATCTTCTCGTTTCGACCTACCTCGATGAAAACTTATTTTCACTCATTGGCGCGATAAA